>NC_054536.1:79434819-79734819 GCF_017654505.1 Polyodon spathula | reverse complement strand
CATTCTTCCTGTACCCAAGTTCAAGCAGCAGCCCAAGCTAGTTTCATGTTTCTCATGAAAGAACAATGAAGCTGCCCCTTGGCTGCTGCTCCCATACCCTAATACAGCACTTTCTGTGAGGCCTCTCCATCTCACTGGGCACACAGCAGACTGGAGAGTGCTGCTTCAGGAACAAGCAAATGGGTTCTGGGAAGACCTGGTGAGGAAAGGAACCTGTTGCATGCACATAACCTCAGCTTTGGGCTCCTTGTGTACATGTCTAAACAGTGGCATTCAAACAGTCTGAAGCGGGCTCGCCCCTCTCCCACTCCTCCCTGTGGAGGTTGAGTCGATGCTGTGTGTCGTCTGCATGCGGTGACAGGATGCCATGCATGTCTTGGCTCTGGTGCATGTGAGCCAGAGGGTGGAAGGTTCAGAGAAACCGAGAGACCACTGAACCAACTCATCAGGGACTCTGCTTTAATACCAGTTGTGCCAGTTAATGGAGTCTGTTCACTTGATCTAAAGACCTATGGATCTGATTCGTCCAGATGTTCAGATGTCCCTGTTATTGCATGCTTATTGTTTAAGGGTGGCTGTATTTAGGTCCGCTGCTGTTTAGATCATTGATGTAGACCACAGTGTGTCCAAAGGGTTATGTTTGACTTGCTGGCATCATTGGAATTGCATATTGATCCCATATCATTACTTTGTATTATCATTTACAAGTATTAATGCTGGGGTTGGCGCTTTATTTATTTATTTATTTATTTATTTATTTATATACTTAAAAAAAAAAAAAAATTTAAATTAGAGCCTATAAAGGGTATTATGCCGGGGCAGCAACAGTTCCAGCACCCAGGATCTGCCAGTGTGCCTCTACTCCCTGGGGGATATAAGTGATAGGATTGAGTGGAGGGAAGGGAAGGGAAGGCCCAGCTTCAGCTCAGCTTCTGTCTCACTGTTTGGGGTTGGTTTGACCACGTTAGGTTGCTGTGCCAACCAGAATTAGAACAGGGTAGATTCAGGATGAAACCATTACCGCTAGCAAAATAAAAACGTACAGCTGTTTTTTTTTTTTTTTTCAAATGGCTTCCCACATGCTGAACAACCATAGTTTTATGTCAGGATTTATTTTGGTTATAAAACCTTAAAATTAAATTCTCAAAAATGAGTTGGTATCCAGTTATTTTGAAACTTTATAATGCAATTATGGACTGAAGTGTTTGACATGTGGGTATCCAACTTAAGTTCAAGTACAAAATGCAACCGTTACCGAATGGGTATTTACCTCCTAAAAGACCCGAATCCTGTAATATTGTGCACCAGTGCTGCTCACCGAGCCTGTAGTGCAGTCATGACTCCACCCCCAAGGTGGTGAAAGGACTGCACTCACAGATCTCAGCACCATTTGGCCTTTTAAGACTGACCTGATTGGAGAGCCTTATTCATAAAAGTACTTGTTGCTGCTATCTGTATATTTCCTTTTTTTTTTTTTTTTTTTTGTTTTCCACAAATTGTATGTGATATTTAAACTAATTGTTGTAATAGTGTTCTATTACACTTAATGTGTTCACTACAGCCTGTTGCTAGTTATATCCCGCTGCGGCCTTGTGCCCCGCGTGAAGCCAGTGACTCGAGTTACTCCTTCCCAGGGATCCGGCAACATAAGTTGGCTGACTTTGTGCTCTTCCCCCAGGCTGGAGCTTATTTTCTTTCTTGTTTTTGCTATTCAACACTGTACAAGGCATTTTATATTATTTAATTGTTAAATGACAGTGTTTTGTCATCGCTTTTTTTTCTGTTTTTACAGATACTACATGCAGGCTTGTCTATAGTGTGATGCTCGGCACACGTGCAGTAAGAGCAGCTGCTGGGCTGAGCAGCACAGCGCAGGACCGAGAGACTCGCTTCGGTTGTTGTTGCAATTTCAACCCCAATATCTTGACAGCTTTTCATGACGGCTTTTAGCATCACCATTGCGAAGGCTGTGAGTCCATTCTAACAAGCAGGCTTCTCTGTCAAGTGTTGGTACTGACTGAGTGGTTCTGCCAGTGGCTTATACAGGTGGGCATCCTTGTATGCTGCCACCCGCGCTGTGCGTACCGATGGACCGGTACCAAAATGTTGGCGAGGTCACGACCTGCTTCCGCTCCCTACCCAGGACCGAGGTTACCGCACTGGTACCAATACCGTCCCGGTACCAACCTGGAGCTGAAGTCACCGAACTGGCCTGGTGCAGACAAGGTTCCAAACCACTACTGAACCAGTTCCGAACCAGTACCAACCCCGTGATAGATAAACTGAACCGACCCGGTACTTCCCCGGTTCCAGCCCGCTACCGACCGGTGCCGCCTTGACCTTGTTCACAGTCAATAATATATATAATATTTTTATATATTTATATATATATATATATATATATATATATATATATATATATATATATATATATATATATAAAATATAGGCATCTCCAAAATTATTGGCACCCTTGATAAAGATGAGCAAAAAAGGCTGTATAAAATAAACAACACAGGTAATGAGCTATATTGTAATTTTCCAATATGTGGAATATATTGTACTTTATTAATGATTCAAGGGAATCAACCAAAATTACACATTTCTCAAATTATAAATTTATTTCAAAATAAATCCTCCCATTGAAAGGATAACGGCACAGAGTCTTTTTCTATATTTTTTTATGAAATTGGAGCATTGGAAGGGTTTTAGGACCATTCCTCCATACTGAATCTTTCCAGATCCTTGGTATCCTTCATTCTGCGCTTATGGTCTGCCCTCTTCAATTCAAACAACAGGTTTTCAATGGGAGACTGAGATGGCCATTGCAAAATGTTGATTTTTTGTGGTCAATTAACCATTTCTTTGTGGATTTTGATGTGTGCTTGGGGTCATTGTCTTGATGGAAGATCCACTTGTGGCCAAGTTTCAGCCTCCTGGCAGAGGCAATCAGGTTTTTGGCTAAAATGTCCTGGTACTTGGTAGAGTTTGTGATGCCGTTGACCTTAACAAGGGCCCCAGGACCAGTGGAAGCAAAACGGCACCATAACATTAAAGATCCACCACCATATTTTACAGTAGGTATGAGGTTGTTTTCTGCATACGGATCCTTCTTTTGACGCCACTCACCACTGGTGTGTGTGGCCAAAGAGCTCTATTTTCATCTCAACTGACCATAGCACCCGGTTCCAATCAAAGTGCCAATGCTGTTTAGCAAACTCCAGGCGCTTACATTTGTTGGTTGCTCTTAATAAAGGCTTTTTACCTGCCTTGAACAGTTTATTGCAGGAGGTTCAAGGCAGTGTGCTTGTCTGTACAGATAACACGACAGTGGTGGCGTACAACAACCAACAGGGCAGCCTCTGGTCACCCTGTCTCCATCGTGTGGCCTGCAAGCTTTTGCTGTGGGCACACTAGAATTGGGCAGCAGACCTCTCAAGGGGAGTCCTCCGCAGCCCAGTGTGGAGACTTTACCCCAAGGTGATGAGCTTCATATGGGAGAGGTTCACGAAAGCAGAAAAGAACACGCTATCCATAATAGGAGGCAGGGAACCGCTAGGAATAGATGCCTTGACACACCAGTGGCTGAGAATTCTGTTATACACCTTCCCACCAATCACCCTGCTCCAGCTGTTTCTGTAGAAAATAACACAGGACTGGGTCAAGGTGCCCCATATTGTCTCAGGAGACATTTTCAGCCCTGATGCAGCTCTTGAGGACAACCTTATAGCATTTGAGCCATATGGGTTTGTCCAACAGTGTTATTGACACCCTACAAATTGCCAGAGCAGCATCCACGTGTTCCCAGTATGAGTACAAGTGGGGCGTCTTTCAGACGTGGTTTCTGCCTTGTGGGTTTGACCCCACAGCAGTAATACTGCACTTTTTGCAGGACTGATTTGTCGAGGGGAAATCCCTGTCCACATTAAACCTTTGCAGTCGTATGTTGGACCAGGTCTAACATTAGTTTTCCCTTTCCAATCCGATGTCAGACCTTGGCCAACATCATCAAAAAGACATCAAGCACAGGTCTCTAGTTGTTTTTTCTCAGAAAAAAGCAGAGAAAAGCTTTCAATGGCCGAGTGAGACCGATAGGAGCCGAGAGTAGCCAAAAAAAGAGGGCGGATCTGATCAATACACATAGTCTCTGCACCACAGAGATAACAGACATAAACAAAGAAAGATAGCTGCTTCCACATCCAGCTCTCACAGAATATTACAGACATTTGCAGAGCTTTTTGAGATGTTATATTAATAAAATAATGACTCGAATCGCATTACTGAGGAGTTTGATGCTAAAACAAGTGATCAGTTATCAGTATGCACGACTATGAAGGGGTATGTGATAAATACAGCGAAGGAGTGGGGTGGCTTGGCTGTAGATGCAGTACTGAGTGTCCTGTTGATATACAGTGCCTTTTAAACCTGTTTTACTGTGAAAGAAATACTTTTAAACAGAATGTATTAAAATAAATTGGACCAGACGTCCCTGACAAGCACGGAATAAATGGACCGCTAAGGGTTAAAAGTCTGGTAAAAGCTTGCCATGTTAAGACTAATTATGTTTCCCCAGGAGCTCATTTCCATACAGTGCAATTTTTAAAAGGGGCTCGACGGCTTCAGCCGCTTACGAAGGACATTGTTCCTCACTGGAGGCTAAATGTGGTGCTTAAAGCCTCCATTTGGGACACTGCATTCAGCTGTGCTGAAATACTCCTTTTAAAGTGGCTTTCTTGCTTGCTATCACCTCCGCAAAACAGGCGAGTAAGATGCAGGCCTGCTTAACTTTTACAGAGGCCAGAACAAAGGTTGTGCTTCGTACCAATCCTGCCTTTGCCAAAGACTATATTGGTGTTCCATGTCAAGCAGTCTGTGGAATTGGAGGCTTTCCATCCACCTCCTTTCCAGTCTGACAGAGAGTGACATTTCCATACGCTCTGCCCAGTGCGGGCCCTGGCGTACTATTTTGATAGGACGAAAAGTCGGAGGCAGTCCAAACTATTTTTTGTCTGCTATGGGGTGAAGTCCCATGGTCAAGCCCTTTTCTGAGCAGTGGTTGTCCAAGTGGATAGCAGACATGGTCAGGACTGCCTATGAGCTGGCCAACTTGCCCCATCTAGAAAAGCTCACTGCCCATTTCACCAGAGGCATGGCAACTTTGTGGGCTTTATTCCAGGGTAGATCTGTCGAAGACATGTAATGCCGTGGTGTGGGCTACTCCGAGTACCTTCACTAGATTCTACAGACTTAATGTTGTGGATCCTCAAAACTGGTTTTGGAACTAGAGTTTTAAGGGTGGCTTCCCAGTTGACCCTTACAACACAGGTGAGTTTCTCCCTCAATTTTTTCATTGTAACCAATTACTAGGGTTCCGAATGGTAGCACACAGGACAGGCTCTTGTCTTAGCTTTGTAGCTTTCTGGTCATTCTGCAGTCTTGCCATTGTGACGGCTTGGGTATACTGACCCATTCGGTAATGGTTACATTTCGTACATGAAAGGGAACGTTAGGTTATTATCATAACCCTGATTTCCTGAAACAGAAATGTAACGATTAACCTTCAAGGATGCTGCGTCCATGATTGCAGCAGGCTTGAAGGAATAACTACAGTGAGATCTGTGAGCGCAGTACTTTTGATACCTCGGAGGCAGAGTCATGGCTGCATCACAGGCTTGGTGAGCAGCTTTGATATTTAATATTCATGATTGTGTCTTTAGTAGGTAAATACCCATTTGGTAATGGTTACATTTCTATTTCAGGGAAACAAGGTTATGATAATAACCTAAAGTTCTGTCAATGTGAATTGCAGAGGTGGTTCAGCATTGACGGTTTTTCACGTTTGTTACCTGTTGATAACTGCCTCTGTTCTTCTCTTGCAGTCCCCTGACCTGACAGATGGCATACAGTTCTTGGATGACACTACCAACAATGCGGGTGAGTCATGGTGTTACAGTGTTTACTGTGCACACCCAAGACCTGGTGGTAAACTGTACTTTTGAAAAGTGTTTAGTTTTGTAAGCCTTTTGGTTTTATTTTATTCTCTGCACAATAAAGGGCCAAATTGCTGTCTGAGAGCAATAACATTGTGCCAAACAAAGTCCTGCTTTTGAGATTTCTACATGAAAGTGCCATATCATTAAGTCTCAGAGAGACACCTTTATAGGTTAAACGTTTCTAAAAAATCCATTAGAAGTTTCTGCTGGGCTGTAGTTTGCTCTCACGGCAGTGCCGTGATATCTGCATTCACTTTCTTTAACTCAAGGTTGCCTGGACTTGCCCTGATTTCAGTGTGTGGTAAATGTGAGTCTTATTTACTGTTTTAAGTTTGCTAATGACATCCTAATTATTTTTTTATAATTCAGGTGGATTCCTGTGATAAACAGCACTGAAATATTGGTAGGATTTGACTGCTTTGAGATTTCAGTGATGATCATGATGTCTTCCTTTTCTGTTTGCTTTTCTACATCATCAGCGCTCTGCTTCCAGCATGATGAAGTTCCTCAGGGGAGGGAGGATGTGGAGGGCTGAAGTGTGATGACTATTTGAACAGCATATGCCACTTTGTATTGTGGGTTTACTGGAAAAAAACGGTTTAACTGATTGTGCTTTAAAAAAGAAACCCTGCCTTCAGATTCAAAGGGCTGTTTTGCAGCTTCTGAGTTCACCGGCTTTACTAATCAGCTTTTGTGTAAACAAGCTATCATTCAGTGGACCTCCTGGGAAAGACTGTTTATAAAGCATTAGCTGTGAGTGTTTTACAACAATGCGGTTTATCTCCCCTCCTCACTGTACTTGGCATTTGATACGTTGGAGGGCTCAGTCATCATTCTTTGTCTCTCAAGAGTTAAATTAATTTTGTGTTTTGTTTTAATAACTTCAGCTAGAAAGCAGCTAGCTTGTAGAAGTATTTAATAGTTTTGGCTTAATTTTCCCAGGATGTTGATTGTATTTGCATTTCTATAAAGTTTTTAAATTAGTGACATCAACAGACTAATTCCCTATTCTGGCAAGCCTCCCGTTGGTTTTGTGGTGGGATGTCATTGCCTTGATTTGGGTAAACATTAGGAAAACATCTACAGGTGCTGGAGCTTGAACAGGACAAGGACAGTACACCAAGAGCATCTGGCAAACAAATAATGCTAAAACATGTCATTTTGATTAACTGCCATAATGGGGAGCAAGGAGCACATTCTGAACAGCGTCATTCTGTCTGTTGGAGTCTGGTGACGCCACTTTGTCAACTAACACAATGCATGGGATTGCAGTGACAGAGAGGACTCTTCTCTCCTTATATGGAGTGGGTGGCCCAGTAAATAACAGTCAGATAGCTGGGTTATAGAGTGATCACTGAGTGATGTGGATTGTCTTGGTCCAGTGTGGCTAATTGTCTTTCTGTTACTCTCCATGGATTTCTCATTTCTGTTCTGCTCTCTCCTCTCACAGAGCCCCGTGGGGAGAAGGAGGCTGAAGGCCATGTCTCCCTACCCACCACCTCAGCACTGGAAGAAATGGCTCTTTACAGCAACAAGCGCAAACTACGGCACGGTCGTCGGAGCCTGGAGACAGCTGTCCCCACGTAGTGGAGCTCCAGAGCTCTGTAACCACCCACCCCCACCCCCCACCCCCCCCTTCCCCACCACACACACACACAACAAACAAACACACACACACCAGACATACACACACACATCATTCATACACAGTGCCCACTCTCTGCAGGGAGGGGTGGAGGTGTGGTGGCCTGTCATGAACACGTGGACCTTGGGCCATAGACTTTAATAACTAGAGGGTGTGGGGGCTAGCTTTTATATACCAGACTACAAAACAACTTTTCAGTTTGCGTTTTAGAAGCTGAATTGTTTTACTCAGAACTAATATTTTTTTGTTCAGTTTTTTGTTTAACTACTGTTTTTTTTTTTTTCAATCACTTGTGGAAGAAAGTAATTGCTATGTACATTTTTTTAATTATTTTTATTTTGCTCTGTTGATTTGGTTGTAATTGCTGGGGTTGGGAGTTGGGTGTGAAGCTTTCTGGGTTAGTGAGTGTAAATATGAGTGTGGCTCAGACTACCTATAGCGATAAGAGGAGTGTTATTCTTCTGCTACCTTCACTGGTTTGCACCTTGCTGTGTTAACCTTTTGAGTTTTCTTTAAAAATGTACTATTGTCTGACGTTGTTGTATTTTTTGGTTTTTACTTGAAAACTGCCTCATTTCTTTTAATGCAATTTATTATTAGATAACGTGTTTTAGATTTAAAATTGTACAACTGTTCAGAATTGTAGGTACACAGTACAGTAAGGGCAATAAACCAATCATTAATATTAGTAGAATTCAGATTGTTTTAGATTATTGATAGAGATGGCATTCAAATCAAGAACTGCCACTGTGTGTTTAAATTCCACTAGATGCTGTTCATCAAAAGAATGTCCAAGACTAAGCTGGTGTACTACAACTAGCTGCTGTTAACAAATGAACGTTGTAATAAACACATTGGAATACATGCCATGCTCATGATAGTCCAAGCAATAAGGGGGGAAAAAGAACTATTTGACCTAGGTAATACAAATCAATGTGTTCAGAAAGTCTTTAGGTGCATCCCTCAATCCTGTGGGTTTTTTTTTTTTTTTTTTTTTTTTTTTTTTTTTTGGGGGGGGGGCTCAACCTTTGTAATGTTTAGAAAGTGCATTGTTAGTGTAAGGGCTTGGGTTACAGTAGTTCCAGGTTTTCAGTTCATGCTGGGGTTTCTAGTTTGTGGTTTACTCACAGGCACACACAAGTACATTGCTCTAGGGGACTTACCACTCCTTACATAACTTTTTTCACCCTGCGTGTTTATGCTTGGAAGTGGACTTTAAATTAGAACTCTTCTATTAGTACTTCAGGGAAGTTGTCCCTGTTGAGAATAGTTTCAAAATGGGTTTGGATTTTCAGTTTGTATCATGCATTTGTGTTCTACCAAGGAGTATTTGAACGTAATGTAAAGGCAGTCTTAAACACGCAAACTTAGCAGACATACAGTAGACTTGTATACAGATACACAGGGTATGCAGAAGCAGTTGAAAATGAAGAAAATAGACATTTTTTGAGTCAGAACTGTATTTCCAAAATCTCTGCTACCGTATCGGTTGTACCTTTTATTCAAGGACCACATTTTAAACCAAACAAAAACTTTGTAATTAAAACATTATTCCCTTAATTTTCTTTTCTTGGCAAGTGGAGGTAGCAGAAGTTTTTAAGGCATTGATTCTTCTCTGTTAAAGTGTGAATAATGTACAGGTATTAGAGAAAGAAAAAAAAAAAAACAGCCGACCAGCGTGGAAAATCTCGCCAGCCTTGTGGCCGGTGCTCCCTGCATGAACACTGGCAGTTACTGGATGCATTTTGTAGAGACTGGTTGTCTATAGACAGGAAATTAGCTTGTATTTGTGTCCCCCCCCCCCCCCCCCCCCCCCCAATATATTTAATTCTACTGTTTTACCAGATGGTTTGAGCAAGAAAAACACAAAGATTTTGATTTAGTAATTTTAAGTGAAGTTTCATTTGGGGTCATCATCTGTGATAGGTAACACTTCTTGGTTTTACTGGAAACTGGGAATAGCTACATTTTTACATGGGGCATTGCATAGATTTTTTATTCTTCTCTCTCACTTTTGTTTATTTTTCTTGAGGATTTCCAAAAGGGGGAGGGGGATGTTAGCTCATCCAAGACTGTAACTAGTGAATTTGTACAACCAAAGAAGTCTATTTTGTGGTTCAGGAATAATAAAATTTACTTTTCATTTTACACACTGATCTTGCCTGCAACTTTTGTGTTTTTGCCCGCACCACCTCCCCACCCCAAACTGGAAGACAAAATTCTGATTACTTGAGTAAGTCTTCGAGTGGTCGTGCATTGGCCTTGTCAATATAGCAATAAAAGCTTGTATCAGCCAATTTGTCTTCAGGAAACAACAGTATTGTGTATTGCCTGCAAAACTAAAGACCACTGGTTTGCAAACTAGCAGATCACTAAATGGCGATGGCTGTAACTTGTAACAAAACACTGGCTGATCTAGCCTAGGTGTGGTAGGCAACTAGAACTGAATAGCAGCGTCTGGATTCCGGTGAAGCACATTAACAGACTTCAAATTTGTATTATTAAAAAAAACAGTACATTTGAGTAAATGCAATAAAAACTTCTCAATGGTTTCAAACCCTATAAAACAGACACGAGACAGAAAATAAATGAGTACATTTTGTACCACTTTGACATTTAAAATGTAAGACGTGCCAAGGCTAAAAGGCTTATCAACAAAAAAATAATTGCATTTTATTTGTATCCGATCGCTCTTTAAATTTTAGTGTTTCTCTGTTGGTTCAAATCCCACCTTTGCCACTGACTAAGTCATTGTGTGACCCTGAGCAAGTCACTTAACCTCCTTGTGCTCCATCCTGCAGATGAGGTGTTAAATCAATGTCCTATTGTAAGTGACTCTGCATATAATGCACAGTTCACAGCCTACCACTGTAAAGCACTTTGTGATGGTGGTCCACTATGAAAGGCACTATGTAAAAATAAAGATTATTATTTTTATAAATGAGATGAAACAAAATATGTGCCTGAGTTTTTGTGTATTCACAGTGGAAAAGGACACCTCCTTATGCTATCACCTTTGCTCTTATCGCTGGATTTAAAAAATATATATTGTACTCAAAATATAGGTTCTAATTTAAGGGATGTTAATGCAACCACCACAAGTAATCATTTGAACTGCAATTCCTCATCCATGGAGGGGTGGTTGAGTACAATCTGAAGGCAGGAGTGCCCTCAATTTGAGAATAGGCGGGTTTGTTCTTCATGTGAGGGACGATGACTCCGGTTCTCTTCTCTTCCTCTGTGGCTGGGCCTGAGACAGCTTGAAGCAGTGTTTCTGGAAGGGGAAATAACCATCAAACCTGAATTAATACTACAGTACCTGCACGTCCTGTGTGAGTGCACATACCTGAAATTGTGTGCAGAAATGGAAACTACAAACTGCCTTGTACCCTGAGGTTTCAGCATTCAGGATCAAAGGACACAGGTAGAAATAAGGTGGAGACAGACTTAGGGCAGATGGTAGGGAATATTTCTTTACAAAGAGAGTGGTGATGATATGGAATAGGTTACCTAGCTATGTTGTTGATACACAAATCCTTATAAAAAATATTGTAGTATTTATAATGCTACGACAAACTTTTTAAATCAACTACTGGGAATCAGATGAGCACTGGGGATCAAATGGCCTCTTTTGTAAATGTTCTTGTTTATATTCTGCAGTGATGTAACCTTCCCAAATCTATTCCTAGTATAGTATGCAAAGGGAACTGTGTCATGTTAGGAGGTGCAGTCTTTCAAACACGTAGGTTAATGCAGTAGCTTTTACTTTCCTATACCTGATCAATGTGTCCTCTAGAGATCAATGGATAAACTGTACACAATGATTCTTCTTAGAGCCCTATTAAAAAACATCCCATGAGTGTTAACGTTTTCTCAATATTAATAAAATGATTGCATGTATTATCTATCGTGTTGCATTAAGTGCAAGTGCAGCATTATGTGGATTTGATCTATAAAACAATGCTTAAGTAAACTGGCATTTGAAAGTACTGCAGGGATCACATATTGCATGATGTAATCAACCTTATTTGCATCACTAAATCAGGGTGATTAGACAGGTGCAAATAAAGTGGCTGGGCAGAGAATGCCTGTAATAACACATGTGCTGCTGAGTCCTTATGGGTGCGTTGGAGGAGGAGATGGAGGCTGTGCTGTTGCTCAGTAACTCCTGGTGAAGCCGCTCAAATCCCTCCTACTCATCCTCCTCCTGTTTGTACAATATGTGGAGGAAGAAAGAAAAGAGGACATGGAACCTAAAGATCTAACAGCCTGCTTTGTCAGACTGCTGTTCCTCTATAAAAACCAGCACAGCAGACCAGTTTTCTCCAGTGTCATTAACTTAAATATTGTGTTAATATGTATTTCCTCTCTTGTAATCCCAGAATCTGACACTCACTATAACTTACAGCAATTTGGAAAGTGGTTTCATGTATTTAATACTGCACCACCACTTCTATATATCCCACTTTCTGGGGAAAATGAGATGCAAATGAAGTATTTGCCAAAGCCAAGACTCTGTTGAGGGGCGTCATTCCTGGTCTGATTGATCCTCTGTCTCTCCAAGCATTCTGCACATCTTCTGGAATTGTCGTTGTACCAGCTTTCATATTCTACAGTACAATCAGCAACAAGCACTGCTTTGAGTAAAATAAATCTCAATAGCACAAATGAAAAGACATGTAATTGTGAACACGTGAATGTGAAATGCCTGTAACTGAATACTGGATAAACAAAATATGAATAAATATATTGTCGATAGCGTTGAAAAACATAAAAATACATTCTGTGCTATACAGGAGGAAGTGACAGTTAGAAGCTGTAATGTTCTAAAACTCACTTTAATGTGTATAATTATATTAATGATGACTAGAAATTAGTTTTTGTGAATGAAAACAAAGCATCCCGGTAGTATAATCTAAGGGGTATGTCATACCTGATTGAATTCTTTGTAAAAATAAAGTAAAACTGAAATATGAAAAAGATGTTTACTAACTATAAAAACCCAATGTAAAAGCACATGGTCTAGACCACTGATATGGCTAGAGGGTAAAGCAATATGGCAGTGAAATGTTTAACACATGGAATGAAAGTAAGAAAATCCACAACTGTGTACCAAACAGTAAGTGTACTGTCTCTGCAGTTGAAATTCAAAGGGTTACATAACCACAACATGGCAGCCACGTTGTGGCACACACCTTGGATACAGGCCTGTGACAGACCCAGAGGCAAAATGGTAAGTTTTTAGCTGCCGGCTCCTCTGTGGTGGTGGGGCTGGTGGTGCTCTTGGCTTCTCCAGTCACTGTGGTGGAAAGGCTGCCTGTTGATCTGGTAGCGGTGGTGGAAAGGCTGTAGGTTTTTGCCCTTCTCCCCCCAAAAGAATTTCAAGGGGATGGCAGCAATAGCTCCGCCCTCTCTGGCTCGCGGGACGGCAGCGATAGCTCCTCCTCCTCTGGCTCTTGGCCGTTTAGTTTTATAGTTTAAAAACTAATAATTAAAATGATCCATGAGTGTGAATGTTATTTATTTATTTTGCAACAAATACAGCATTGATTATATAGTTAACTCATGAAAAGTTAAGTTTTTGCTTCACTATATACGCATTACAGAGAGGGGGTTATTTATTTTAGTCAGATGTGACACTGTACGACTTTCTGACATTATACGGGTCAAGTTTTGGTACGCGTACCACAGTCTGACGAGTTACCACTTTCTAACACTACATCTGGTCCCATCCCTAGTCTGTAGTACTTTGACGGCATCTGCACTACCACCGCGTACACAATACTTACACAACAGAAGCACATCTGTTCAGTGTAGAGCTGTAGTTTTATGTGGTGATAGGCACGCAGTGTATTGTGTAGAGCTATTGTTTTAAAACACGTTATATATTTAAAAAACAAAATGTTGCCCCTTCGCAGGGCCCCCTTCGGAGCGTTGTGTCCCGGGTTTCCTGGTCTGCCCCGCCCTCTCGGTGGGCCTGTGCAACATATTCTAATGAAACGGTATAGCACATTTGCTGTAGCTAGCAGCAGGTTTGAACCTCCTTCTTGCCCCCTGGAATTTTTTTCCTCACACACACAGTGCGAACAGAATGTAATAAGCACAGAAAACACACAGGAAGATTGTCGTACGGCAAGAGGAGTGGCTCAATTTACTTTGTTCCGCGTTTTGAGATAGCCGTTCTTTTTTTTTTATGAATGAAGATGGTGGACGATCTGTGGTTGCTTGAGGAGCTGGAGGATTTGATGCATTTCACGGCCAGCGACCTGCCGAACCGTGGTTACAAGGTGATGGAAGAGATCCGCAGACAGGGCAAGCTCTGTGACGTTACCCTGAAGGTACAAACTGAGAGACAAACTGTTTATACACGTTTTAATGAACATAAACCGGGACGGATAGTAGGAATGTGTGTGTTTTGTCATGGATTTTACAGCCAGAGTAGACTAGGGCTACTTTGTTACGATGGGAAACCATTGGTGTTTGATTATTATATCTCGGGCTTATTAATAATATAGCAAGTGTTTTAAGTTATGAATATCATTTAAGAAAATTAATTTATCCCCGACGGTAGTTTGTACACATGTGGGCCTGTGTATTCCTTTGATCTATTTAATCAGAATAAGTATACGTCGCGGCGCTGATTGGCAAACGATATTATTAATTTAACTGTATAGTTAATTTAATACAGGTAAATACGATTCTGCCAGGGAGTTCATCTTCATATATCAGTGTACAGATTTCTTACTAAAATGCCTTAATATGTATGTGAGAGACACTGAACGTGCCCCTGCAAATGAGTAATAGCACAAAAAGCCAGTATTAATGAGATGAAGATTTTCATGCTACTGTATCAAGAGATTTGCTGTACAGTATACAGCAGTGTGATTATAACATTTTCCCTTTTTGTCTGTGTTTATCAACGATATCTCAGTGTACTAGCTCTGTTTTACATAGTGTATTATTAAGCAGTTGATTTCATTAATGTGGTGTAGTTCTAAATCTGGAAGTGCCTGTGTACTGACACAATATGCATCCCTGCCAGAATTTGCTACCGGCGTTGTGCTAAATAGTGTCATCGGAATAATAGTGTCTCATTTGTAATCGGAACACATGCACAGTCGTGCACATTCATTTGTGCATGCTTGGAATATTTTTATTCCATCTTTGCCAAAAACTGTCACCATACATTTTACAATAAACAAAATGACTATTAAAAAAAGAATACCTATTATCCTGTTATCAAATAAGTTTACTTATGAACTATTAAACATATTTTTCCTATGTAAAGCACAGACACATATGTCATTGACATATCTCTTGACAATAACAATTTTAATAAGTGGAGTCTTGCAGGGTTTGGTACTTGTACCATTATCTAATACAGTCAGCACTCGGATATACGACACTCAGATACAGTCAGTCACATTTTACTATCCTTGTAATAAAAAAAAAAATCCCATTATTATATGTATTTTTGACGACTCAGTCACCAGTTCTGATACAAGGCCCATCTCTTCAGTGTTACAATTTATTTGATTGTCCGTTACAGCCTGCGTTTTTTTTTTTTTTTTTCTCACATGCACAAATCAGTCTGTCTTTATTATGCAGTTACACAGTGTTTCCTCCAGTTTCACCTGACCAAAATAAAACAAAAACAAAGCGAACGAGACCAGCTACTAATAACGTAAAACAGTTAACCATTAAACAGGTTTGGATACTGTAACATATGGGTCTTATTGTGCATTATAGGCTGCAAACTTGAATACTGACTTTGGATACTGTGATAATTCTAGAAACTGTTTGGTTTTTTTTGTTTTTTTTTTAATCTTTGGATAAATTGCATTGCCTTTTACGTTTCACGCAGTTTTGTGCGTGTGTAACATTTGGATTTCATTGGGGAATTTTACATACTGCTACAATACATACAGGATTTAAAAAATGTTCTAGAACCACTACTTCAGGTTGAATACTTAACCAATTCAATACCCAAGAATCTAAGGGAGCAGATGTCCTGTCCCATTGGGTTAAAATGTCTTACTAACGACGATTTAGGGTCATGATTCCTTACCGCACTTTTGTGTTCACAAATTCTGTTTTTTAATTATCTTTTTGTTTTACCTACGTAACACAATCAGCATCTGCATTTTAATAAGTACACCACATTTAGTTTGACAGGTCTACCAATAACTTTCAATTGTTTGCCAATAGGATGAAAAAAGTACCACCCTTAATCATTGCATTACAATTTACACAATTATGACAAGGACATTCCCAGGTGGTATCTTAAAAGGACATTGTTTAGGTGATTGATAGACATCTTTTTCTGACTAAATGTTCCCCTAGATTCTTAGCTCTACAGGCAAACCTAGGAAAGATATAAGGGTCATTCCATGCTAGTGGGGCACATTCTGCCCTAATGATACAACGGATAAAATATGTTGAAATATATAGATTTCCCTGTATAAATAAATGTATACATATAATTGTTAAACCTTACAGATTTACAAAACTTAGTATTATAGAAAAACATAATCTAAAAATAGTTATGCATATACATTTTAAGTATGTCCAGCATTTTTTATAAGGTCCCTTAGTTAAAATAAGAAAACAGCATTTTTTTTTTCGTTCCAGGTGCAGGAGCACTTGCCAACAGATCATACTTTCAGCTTGATTATATCATCACATTGCTATGTTCGTGGTTTACAGAATGAGTAGAAGCAGGTTTTTAATGGGGGAGGAAACTTGAATTCCTACACCTAAAACTGCTGTTGTGGAAAGTTGGAAAGGCTGCACTATCAAGGTTTGCATCATGGTTGTAAAGGGCACAGAATGCTAATGGAAGAACTATATTTTAGGGGAAAAAGCCGAACTTCCTTTTGGGAGACTGAACCAGGTTTAGTGAGTCAAATTTGTAGACTTAAAAAAAGAAATGGGTACTAAAACACACACTAGGTTAAAACTTTAGCCTAAATATTTAGATTTCCCCCCAATAATCTTGACCAGTCCTTAAGAGGACTATACTGCTGGTTCAGCTCTTTAGCAGGGTGGAGTGACACTGTTGTTATGGACTCTGCTCAAGCATCTTTTACACTTTTACTGTGCTTTACTCTTGGCCTCTGTCCTCTCCTTGCACTTGACATCATTAATCCTCTCCATGATAAACTTAGTCATAAACATAAAACCATTAATACTCTCTTGGGTGGATAATGATAAAGGCCTAGTACTACAGAACAGCTGACTCTGATTGATAAAGTGTATTACCACTTGTTACATTTTAGTTGTCAACAATTTGAAATGGATACAGTAGCTAGTAAAGTTCTGGTTCTTTAGGGGTTAAACAGCAAATTCGAAAAAAGCAGCACTATAGGGTGAACACTGACACGTTTCGATTTATTTTTAATTTAAAAAGATTAACCACCTTTACTGAAGTGACAGTGCCTTTGACAGCAAAACCCAAACCACCCATAGGGAACCTGGCTTCCATACAATTGCTTGTCCTGTGTAAGGATCATACTGGGTAGGTTTAGAGTGACATTTTGCAAGCCAAAGTGAAACATTCTTTTCAGAAAATACTGCTGTTGTCAAAATCTTCCATATAAATATACTGGTCTTGTTTCATAGACACTGATTAGCATTCTTGGACTACCTCATGTTACCTTAGGAAGGTTGGCCATGATTACTGATAATTAGTGTCTGTGAAAATAGCCAGTTGTTTTCTGTCCCTTATTGATTTATTGAATTTTCTCAGTAATATAAGGTTATAGGTCTAAATGCTAATCCATATTCTAGAGCAAATGTTCTGGCAACTGGTCTAGTAGATCAGATAGGCATGGAACGGCAAAGGATTACATCCCTGTTTTTTTTTTCTTTTTCTTTTCCCCTGTCAGATCGGGGATCACAAGTTCAGTGCTCACAGGATTGTGTTGGCTGCTTCAATCCCATACTTCCACGCCATGTTCACCAACGATATGATGGAGTGCAAACAGGACGAGATTGTGATGCAGGGCATTGACCCCAGGTAGTGCTGCATGTGTAGACACTCATACACTCACTCACTCACACACATGTTTCTTCATAGTGGCTAAGAGGACTTCCATATAGATCAGATTTACTATTCTAAACTCCAGAATGATATTGATTGCCACAATAATGAAAGTTGGGAGTAAAGAAAATACTCCAGCATTGAAAGTTTTCTTTTTAAAAACTTGATTTATGTTAAAAGTATATGTTTAAACATTATTGACATGGCCTATATCATCATACAGTGATTTTTTTCAAGTTTTCCAATCTTGTGTAAACTTTTTTGACCTTGTAAGCTCTCCAAACAAACCCTGCCCTCCTACACACACCGCAGCTGTGAAATGTGTTGAAACGTGTGTATCTGATAAGTCTAGGGTTGATTGATATACCTATACCCTGCCAGGGTAAGCCACAGCTTGATTAGCTTCAGAGCATTTTACTGCACCAGGAAGTCCCAATAGGTTCCATCAGCCACTAATTTTTGAGGTAATTCTGTGATTACCCCAGTGCTGTAAAATGCTCTAAAAAGGAGACTGTGGCTTACATGAGCAGGGTATTGGTTGATAAAATAAACCCATAAGCCCCTTACTTTGATAGACAGAAAGTCACCAGTTACAGGACGTTATGTCTTGCAATGGAACCTTAAACACAACATGAGTCAAAAGGTTTTGCGGTAAACTTTACTGAAAGTTCATAACGCGGTTTCGAAACCTTAAACTTTATAAAATTTTTAGAGTGATCACTAATAAACCTGGATGTCATTTGATACTATAAAGTAGATTCAAAAATACGTTTTTATCCTTTGAAGGAGACCTTCACAAAGAGTTCATTAAGTCCTATTCGTTTATGACTAGATACGTTAAGGTCCAACTTGAACAACAAAGAAAAGGGGGGGGGGGGGGGGGGTGACATGTGCTGACAAGACGTAGGAAAACTGGTTACAAAAACCTTGGTCAGCAACCATTTATATAAAACTGAATCAAACAAAGTTACTGAACTATATCTCTGTCTGTCTGTCTGTCTGTCTCACAGTGCTCTGGAATCTTTAATAAACTTTGCTTACAACGGTGACCTGACGATAGACCAGCAAAATGTGCAGTCCCTGCTGATCGGTGCCAGCTTCCTGCAGCTCCAGAATGTCAAGGACGCCTGCTGCACCTTTCTCCGAGAGAGGTTCTGTAGAAACCAGGCACTCAATGAACAAGATTCATTTAGCTTAAAGGATTCCTATTAGAAAATGTAATCTGTGCCTAATAAGAGACGTGTGAAAAAAATCAGACAGTAATATGTGAACTTTCCTAATGCCAAGTACATTGATTAGCACAAAGGTACTGAGTAGAGTATGTCCTAAATTGGGGGGGCGGGGGGGTTATGAAGGCCACCTGTCCTGCTGCCAACTGTCCGTGTGTCAAAGTTCTGTTTTACATTAATTCTGGTCGGCACTTAAAGTAGGATTTTCATTTCCTGTCTTCCTCTCCCTCCTCTCTCAGGCTGCACCCGAAGAACTGCCTGGGAGTGCGTCAGTTCGCAGAGGCCATGATGTGCACAGTGCTTTACGATGCGGCCAACAGCTTCATCCACCAGCACTTTGTGGAAGTGTCGATGTCCGAGGAGTTCCTGGCACTGGGGCCGGAGGAGGTGCTAGAGCTGGTGGGGCGTGACGAGCTCAATGTCAAGGCAGAGGAGCAGGTCAGAGCCTCCAGCCAAGCCCAGCTTTGTCCTGGAGCTGGGGGCACACTGTGCCTTCTTTGTACATTTTTATAACAGTTATTCAGGGATGGAAATAAGACTCCCATTGCATAGCAGTTTGACCCATTCCTGCTTTTACTGTGAGTGTAATAAAACGCACCTGAGCTTCTTACCTATACACTGTGGCTAATCAAGTTTGTAGTAAAAACTGCTTTGCAGTAGGGGTCTTATTTTCATCTCTGCAATAGCCTGTTACCGCCCCAAAAAATAACACCTAGTTGTAGTTCTGTACACCCATGCTTTATTGCAGTGCCTCACTCCATGGGTCCATTCACAGGATGGATTTCTGTAGGACGAAGGTCCGTTCAGTTAGGCATGACCATAGCAAACGAGAAAGGTGATACAGGAGATATTAGAATAAGTGTAGGTTACATTTAATCCGACAGTGCTAAAAGGTATTAGTAATAAATAACTTTATGAAGCCTATGCATTATAACAATGCTAACATTTTTTAAATTAATTTACTGGGGGCAAACCATTAATTGTAGCTTATAACTTGGCAAACCTGCCTTTTTATTGTAAAGCATGATATCTAGTAGTGCACTAGGTTAAAGAATTGTCTGTTTGCAAGCCATGCTTTTTGTCTATCCTCTACTTCCAGGGTCATTTCACCTGTATAGTGAGATTGTCCAATACCCTGCAGGGACTTCTTTCTGCCAGTATCCAGCCAGCTGCTTCCCCTAATGACTGACATGCTTCGCAGCTAGTAAGGTGTTTTGTCAAAGAAAGTAAAACGGTAACAGTCGTCCTGGAAGGCAAGGCAAACAAGCACTTTCTTTAACCCAGTGTAGTACCAGATCTCCTGTTTTAAAATGGAAATATTTGCTATAATGAAATGAAGTTGTTAGCTGCAACCATTTAAATATTATATCTTAAATATACAATTAAATCCATAGTACTCTGTACAAACACTAATAGTAAAATGCTAATCATCTTTTGTGTTTTAAGGCCAGGTTCTCCATCTAGTTTAAATATAATTCATAGGCTACATGTTAAGTCCCACAGAATTAAACTGGGCATTGGAAATTGACTTACTTTCATTAAATTAGCCTCTGTTTTTGGAGAGAACAGTGCTGTGGCTTTATTTTAAAAAGAAAGAAGATTGTATTTTTAGCTGATAATTTCATTACCATCTAAACTGTAGAAATGTCCATCAGTAAAGGTGCTTACCTGTGCTAGGTGTTTGAGGCAGTACTGGCCTGGGTGCGGTACAAGCGGGATCAGCGGGAGCCACACCTGCCCGAGCTGCTCTCCAAGACCCGGCTGCCACTGTGCCGGCCACAGTTCCTGGCAGACCGCGTGCAGCAGGAGGACCTGGTGCGCTGCTGCCACAAATGCAGGTGAGTGCGGGACAGTTCTCTGGGCATGCTGCATACGGAAAATAAACTAACAACTGGTTTCACAGACTCTGATTAGCCATGATCTTCGACTGGATAGTCAAAGATTAGTGCTACTGAGGATCTGGGAAGCCAGCTGAAAGTGTTTGTATGAGTGTGCCAGGTTCCCAGAAGCTTACTTAATAAAAGGACCACTGCGTGGAGCCCAGGGTGAGTTGTGCGAGGGTAGTTCATCTTATCATGCTGCAGATGCCAAGGCCAGATGGAGACTACCAGTCTGGACCCTCGCCACCAGGAATCAGTAACTTGGTAACATCTGCGACTTTAGTTTGCTGATTGGTTTGAGAGAGTGAATGGAAGTCGCTTGTTGATCTTGATCGGTAATGGGATTGCAGAGGTGAGGAGACATTTGAAATGGGCATTTAAAACTTTGTGAAAGCTGGTAAAATAATCATAAATTGAAAAAAATCTAATAAAGTGTCTGCCAACCAATTAAATGTGTTATCTGGTCAGATCTGGTGTAAATGGGTGTTCAGAGACAGCAGTGTTTTATTATAACATTGTAACACAGATCAGTTCTATACATTCTTAACCCTTTGCGGTCCATTTATTCAGCGCTCCTCAGGCACGTCAGGTCCAATTTATTTTTACACGCGCTGTTTAAAATTATTATTTTTTTTTTTTTGGAGTAAAACAGGTTCAAAAAGCATTGAATCGCAAAAAACACTCAGTACTGTATATACAGTCAAGCTGTTTGATGTATTTTTCACAGACCTCTTTATAGACATGCATACTTATAAATCCTTTCCTGATCACTCGTTTTATCACCAAACTCCTCAATAATGCGATCCAAGTCAATACTTTATTACTATAACATCTCAAAAAGCTCTGCAAATGTCTGTGTCTGACTTTGAGCACGGATGCAGAAGCAGCTACCTCCTTTGTTACGTCCGTTTTATCTCTGTAATGCATGGGGCAATGAGAAACGCCTTTTTTTTTTTCATTCAGTTCCTATCTGTCTCACTCGGTCATTGAAAGGTTTTCTCTGCTTTTTCTGGAGAAAAAACAACTACAGGCCTGTGCTTTATGTCTTTTTGATGAGGTCGGACAGGAACCGACCTCGGACTGGAAAGCAAAAATTGTAATGTCAGACCTGGTCCGTCATAGGACTGCAAGGGGTTAAGGTGGATTTGCACATACATAACTTGAGTGAGGCGAGCGACTCAGAAAACAAAAAACGTGCCTCCCATGTATTTCAATGTGTCTGCACTGCTGTGAAGAGAGAGCCACTGCATTGAGGCCACTTTCCCAATCACACTGCACTGTGATTTTCTCACCCTTACCCACTGTCACTACACTGTAGCCAATCATAATGAAGAAGCAAGTGTGGGGAGTGGAAAACGGTAGGTGCACATAGTGTTGGAAATACTGTAGACAATCAAGTGTATAGGGGATTAAAATGTATTGATGATTTTTTGTTGTAGCCCAGAACTGGATGGAAGTATTTCTGTACTGAGAGCTCTTTGCATGGCTCCTTGAAAAGCATTAAAAAGTTAGAGAACATAACAGAAAACATGCAGTATAGAAAGGGTTAAGTTGCAAGCAAATTTGGGCATTGAAGTTAGGAATGGGAATTTTAAACGTTTAAATGTACAAACTCCAAAGAAGTGGTTAAAGGTTGAATAATATGCTAGCCGTATAATCCGTCACGTGACAAATTTCACCAACGCATTTTTTTTTAATGTCTTAATTTTAGTAATTTATCATCCTATACAATAGTCCGTCGCGTATCAGACTGCTGTAGTGCCACAGTAAGGGCGGATATTATAAAAATGAAGGGGTTTGGCATTGCCTCCGAGTGTCTTTTCTAATTGGTGCAACAGAAAGGTTGACACTAGGGCGGGTTCTATTCTCGGTCGATCTCGTACTTCATTGGTGCACTCTGTTTTTTGTGCTGTAGTGGGCGTGGTGTGGTATCAACTCCACGGTGTAATAAATTTCAATGACAAGTTTTTTTTGTTTTTTTTTTCTGAAGTGTGTTATATTTTTTTTTTAAAATGGCATCTCTGAACAAAGCAAAGCCACGTTTGGAAGTATTTTTAGGAACCAGACGAGAAACCGTGGTATGTAAATAATTATGCCAAACAAAATTGCCGTAAGACAAAAACACACTCAATGCTTCACTATTTGAAATGAAAACATTCAGACTGGATGGAGTTATTGATGGAAGTAAAAAGCAAACATCCATAATAAAGAGAACGCTGCACATGGTGACTGACATTTATTTAGCCCTGTGGTTTGCAGGTCACAGGTGTAGTGGTGATGTGACTGTGAAACAGAAGACAGACAACAAAGTTCATGATCAGAACAGGTTTTATTTTTATAATCCTGGTCTGGCGAACACAAAGAATAATCCCAGGCAATACACAGCAATGTGTATTACAATGTTCCAAAACAACGTGTTGCAGTCCCGAAATAATAAGACACAGTTTGTAAATAATAATCACAGTAGAACACACACAAAGACACATACGTTCACAAGTCCACAATGAGTGCTATAGTGCTTGTGGTGAAATACAATTTATCCATGTACAATGGTGCAGTGTTGTCCAGGTTTACTGCAGACCGTTAGCGACAGGTCCGGATCGTGTTAGCTGTCTAATAAGAACAAACGAGTAGATTTTTAGACATGACAAAACAGTCACGGTAATTCACAGTACACCTTCCGGTTCAGCTTAACCATAACAAAGAAACAGATCACCTCGCTATGTCCCCTTTTGTATCGTCAGTCACACCCCCTTGGTTAGCTGGTGCAACCGTTTTCCTCCAATCCGCGGTTGCCACATTACTTCCCTTCCGGGCCAATGACTTGGTGTACCATAGCTCTGTCCCCTTTCTAGAATGCCGACTGCCACCTAACCCTGGAAGTGAATTGTCAGGCCATCCAGTCCAGGGCACTCTGTTCCCTTTACACAGCGCCCTCACAGGTCGGCAGGGAGATTTATAACCAAGATTCTTTCGTTCTCTGTCACAAGTCGTTGCATCCCTGTGGATTTGTAGAAAATGATTTAAAAGTTTTTTTTTTCTTTTCAATATTAACTCAAAGAACGTGTATGTGTAAATAAATTATGGCTAGGCTTTAATTTAGCAGTACACTTTTACGCAAATCGTTTGTTTTTTAAAAAAAAAAAAAAAGTTCTTTATCTATATAATTTGTCAATAGAAGAGGATATTTTAAAAAAATCCCTGAACAGTAGCATTAGTATAACAATGTGTTGGAATCATAGATTCAGTAAATATTGTATTGGCGTTGCGGTGATGTCAGCCCAGAAGGCGAAACAAACGCAGACAGGCAGGTACTGCAGTTCAAAAGCGCGGCGTGTGCTGTTTTATTTAGAATAACAAATAAAATAGTCAAACAAAAATAACACTTGCTCACAAAGCAGAAAAATAAAAGATTTAAACAAAATAATCACAAACAAAAAACACTCAAGGTCCGGCTGGGCAGTAGCCTTCACGGTTCCTTTATCTCTTTATAAATACCTCCCCTCGCTTGCTCTCTCACTCTCCTCCGTACACCCACCCAGAGGGAAGAGAGCTGCAGGCTTTTATACAGGTGACCATCTCCTGATTTAGCAACAAATGAGTCACTTAATTAATTCAGGAGATGGCCACCTTCTGCACAAGGTTTTAAATCAGCAACTAGCAGAGGACGGCCTGCCAATTTCGTCTCTGCCAGAACAAAATAAAAACAATAACAAAACAAATGCACAGCTACGCCGTCAAAACAATAACAAAACACATGGCGTTCTGCCGTCACATATATATATAACACTATACAATAAACAAATACAAAATAACACAGGGGCGGAGGGGGAGACCCCGTTCTAAAACTAAACCTGAGCAGGGCTGCTCTCCCTGTTGCACATATGCAGCTTATATGCATGTGTTTTCTTTATTATTATTATTTTATTGGTTTTGTTCTTTTGAATATAATATATAATATAATATAATAAAAGAAAAAAAAAAAAAAAAAGGTTGAGTTTATTTTATTCTTTTTGTGCCCACAGGGCCAGGACAGGTACACCTCAATAGTACAGCACTAATACAAAGAGACATTTACTAAGATAAAAATAATAATGCACATGCTTTAAAAAATATGAAATACCCATTGGGCTGTTTTTTTGTTTGTTTTAGATTCTTTTGATTTTTTAATATTACCTGCAGGACAGCCGCTATGAGGTCATTACCTTTATTAAAAATGTGCACAGATTAATCTACGTGTTAATCAACTAATGCCCATAAATTAACCAATTAAAAATTAGAATTGGGTGACAGCCCTAATTTCAATATATACTAGTATAGTACATGGGTTATATAGAACATGTTTTTTTTTTTTTTTTTTTTTTGCGATGTTAAAACATTATTTGCTTATTTAGGGTTTTGCTTAGAAAATACTAACCAGAGCTGTCAGTATCAGAATGTAACATAGAGTGTGTGTGTGTGGGTATGGTTTAAACGTTTAAATGTTCATAAAAATGTACCAAAAGCACATCCCTAATTGCAGGAGCCACGACGGACACACTCCCCAAAACACTTTTTTTTTCCCCACTGCTGCTTTTGTTATCTCACTCGCCTCGGATATGTGTAAAGGTGCCATCGTTCATCGCACTAAACGCAACGCTGAGTTCGCTCTTAACACACTGATGTCTGAACACTTTGTTCGCCCCAGTCTCACTCAAGTCGTGTATGTGTAAATCCACCTTTAGGCATGTGTTTCTATATATAATCAGACAGCAGTGTTAATTCTACGTATTACCTGTTACACATTGCCTCTGTGCCTGCAGAGATCTAGTTGACGAGGCAAAAGACTACCACCTGATGCCAGAGCGACGGCCACACCTCCCAGCGTTCAAGACCCGGCAGCGCTGCTGCACCTCCATAGCAGGCCTGATCTATGCAGTCGGGGGGCTCAACTCCGCAGGTAGCTTGCATTGCCTTAGAAGGACATATAACCCTGGTTTACCATGCCCTGACAAACACTGATGAGTGAGGGAGGATTTTATCCAGTACAGAGACAGTACGGGATGGGGATGGGAACAGACCTTACAGATGACTTGTAACAACAAATAAACAGGTGGGGGATATGGGAGGGAAGGCAATCCCCTTGTTTAGAGTGCAGTTTATAGCAAGTAGTAGATGAAGCATGCCAGCAGATGTTTGTATTGCAGGAGGCTAATGTCTCCTACAGGTGAACTGCGTTAAGTCAAGTGAATTCCAAGTTAAGTAGCAAATTTTTACGCAGGTGACTCCCTGAACGTGGTGGAAATGTTCGACCCAATTGCCAACCGCTGGGAGAAGTGTCAGCCAATGACAACGACACGCAGTCGGGTGGGTGTGGCTGTGGTGAATGGCCTCCTGTATGCGATAGGAGGGTATGATGGCCAATCACGTTTGAGTACCGTGGAAGTGTTTAACCCAGAGACGGACATTTGGACACGAGTGGCAAGCATGAACAGTAAGCGAAGGTAAGGAGGGGCATACACTAATTGAACGGGGCAATGCACCACCAGCAACATGATTGTTAGCCAGGACTAATATATATTTTTTAATTAAATAGTATGTATAGTTTTCTATTTTCTATCTCTGAGCTCAAATGCGTGAAATGCTCACCTATAAAGCCACCTGCAAGATCTAATTTCTGCAGTTTCAGTTTGCTTTCCTTTTCCATCTTGCTTTCGCAGTGCAATGGGAACAGTGGTGGTGGATGGACAGATCTATGTTTGTGGAGGGTATGATGGAAATGCATCCCTCAGCTCAGTGGAGTGTTACTCGCCACAATCAGACAAGTCAGTCACATTCTTTCAATTCTTTTTTTTTTTTTTTGTCAAGGCTTCAAATGAACAATAAATGTTAAATGTAAAGGCGCTCCCACACAAACTGACCATCTGTTTGTTTCGTTGTTGTGTGGCTGCGACTGTTTCTTAATTTCTAAACACTGCACTGTAGAACTGCATCTGGATTGCATTTCGATTCTCCAATGTCATTGAAATAGACTTTGTCAAAAGAATTTGTAAACAAAAGTGAATCCGATCAGGTTAGGCAGTGAGAGAAGTTGTGGTTCACGCCCAGCTCTTGTTGACTGAAGTATGTTTCTCCCCAGGTGGACGATAGCGACCCCCATGAGTGCCAGTCGTAGCGCTGCCGGGGTCACTGTGTTTGAAGGGAGGATCTACGTCTCGGGGGGGCATGATGGGCTGCAGATATTCAATTCGGTCAGTCTGCCTGCTCTCATTTCCTTTTCTTTTGTTTATTTATTTTAATGCATATATGTGTGTGTGTGTGTGTATATATATAATATATGTAATTTTTTTTTTATTAAAAAATTAAAATTGCTCCAGGTGAAATGTGTAATTTTCTCACCAATTGAAGTACCACCTCTTATTTAAATTTAAAGGCAGAAAGTCTAGCTAATGTGTCCTCTTTGAAACAGGGGTTTTGCTTTTCATTTGAAACATTCACTTTTCACCACTTGAATTCACTGTAATTTCCCCCACCCTCCCACAGATGGAGTACTACAACCAGCACACCTCCTCTTGGCACCCTGTGGCAGGCATGATGAACAAGCGATGCCGTCACAGCGCGGCAGCCCTGGGCAGCAAGCTGTATGTGGCGGGTGGCTATGATGGCTCAGGCTTCCTGAGCATGGTGGAGGTGTACAATTCGGCGGCTGACCAGTGGAGCTTGCTGGTGCCCATGAACACGCGTCGCAGCCGGGTCTCGCTCGTGGCCAACTGTGGCCGGCTGTATGCTGTGGGTGGCTACGATGGCCAGTCCAATCTGAACTCGGTGGAGATGTACGATGCTGAGACCAACACCTGGACTTTCATGGCCCCCATGGTGTGTCACGAAGGGGGCGTTGGGGTTGGGTGTGTTCCTCTCCTCCCAATATAGCACCAGCTGTCTCTAGTACTTTCTTTTACTTTTTTTTCTTATGAATTCCAGACGAGAGGGGGACCTAGTGGATTATTTGAGCAAAAAAATATGTATATATAGCTCTCTGTAGTACTTTTCCTGGAGAGCGTGACTGGCGGATGCAAAGCAGCATGTGCAATGAAGAGTGGCTGGTGGACAGTGGATAGCTAATTAGATTTCCCATCCTCTTATCTTTTCTGGGTATCTTATCTTTATTCCAGCCTAATGGAAAGTCAGTGGAACGATCAGAAGTTCTTTTTAGTTACAACTGTCAAGTTCCTGGTTCTTAAAAGGCTCCACGATCACAAAGCCTCATTCCAAACTGTCAGTTTTGTCTGCAGGGTCTAAGCAGGGTCTTGTCTGCAGTCTATGGATCAGTTTTCAAGGCTGGTGGAGAAAGGAAAGGTTCAAATATGAACCAGCACTGTTAAAAAAGGGTTCCACGGCAGTCAGTGGCATGATGAAGCTCCCTCCATACATAGCACTACCACATTTTTTTCACAACCCTTCTAAAATAAATGTAGTATATAATTAGGGCTTCTGACTTTCTGTTTTAACCGATAAAACCGGGTAAACCCCCCACCCCCCCGATACAAAAACAATGAAGTCGGCAGACAGCCAATAAACACCGGAAAAACTGTGGAAATGGTTAATCAATTCACATGGACTCTACCCTTTTTCCAAAAAAAAAAAAAAAAAAAACCTACTACAAAAATAATAATAAATATATTTCCCAGTGCTGCTAGGTAATGTCCCGCCTTCCTGACTTGTATCTGTCATTGATTCATTGTGAATACTTTAAACCCGCCCCAATTACTGGGTGACAGCACATTCCTACATTTGTATTGGAGACTCTGCTTGCGAGACTTAAAATGAGATTACAGTCAGGATGGAGGCTTGTTAGCGGGATTTAAAGCTGTATTACAGTTAAGATACAGAGGATTTAAAACAAAATTGTGGCAAAATTTACAAAAATGTCTACACATGAAACCCCAGAAGAATGTGCCCGTGACCGTAGGGATTTCATTGTGGAAGACAGCAAAGGAAAGAAGGTACAACTTATGTGTGCCAGTACTGTCGAGTTACTACTATGCACATTTTGACAGAAAAAAAAACAAAACCAAAAAAAAACTTTCAAGCAGTTTGGAAAGTAACCGAAAACACTATTTCATATAGTATAAAAATGAAAGCACCGGAAAAAAAAACGATTTATTTAAAACTTGAAAGTAGCTAAAAATAAGCACCGAAAAATACAATATAAAAAACAAAAACCAGAAGCCATATATATAATGTTTATGTAAAATTATAGAATTCTACATTGCTGGGGCTTGGAATTAGCAGTGTGTGAGTTTTCTTCAACCCATCACTGAGTTTTAAGTAGACCACAGTTAATATACTTAAAATAGGCAATTTTTTTTAAATGTACAATTTCTCAAGTTCCCCATCATTCTCTAGATTAACTGCAGATTTAATCCTGCCGGTGTTAACATCACTAAATACAATTTAAAAAGTGGTGTTATTTCAAGTTATAAAAGTGGTCCTGTCAAGACATCATAAAAGCACTGTGTTTTGCATTGTGTGTGTGTGTGATATAATGATCATTATAGTAATGAAAACCCCAGAGAATGTTTCAGGAAGTTGATTCCAGATGACAGAGAGCAGCAACAGTTTAAGTTAAAATCAAGAAAAAGTTCTTCAAACTTAGGGTTGTGGAAAAATGTATTCTGTGCTTGGGGTGGTGGTGAGCAGGGACACTACTGTGAACCTACTGTAATTCTAGTTTCTTATTGTTCTTGCTATTTGCTTGTGTCATTTTTTTTTTCTTTCTGTTCTATTTCAATTCCTTGTATTGTTTTAACCCCATATCTTGTTTGTGCTGCATGTCATGGTGTGATAAACCAGTTGCTCTAAATGAGGTATTATTAATGCATTACAATATGAATCTTTTTGGCACACCTTCACCCTCTGCACAAGACCAGAGTAATCCCTGGCTGGAGCCCATCTGAAAGTGTTTAGGTCGAATTGTGAAGATTTTGGAGATTCTTTTATTTAAGGACTTAGGAACATTGGTTCCCTTTTACTACAATTAAAATACAGTCAGCCCTTTTCAGAGCAAGACAGGTTGGCGCAGCACAGTGCAGCAAGTACGTGGTTATGCTGTGAATTGCTTAAAATGCATAAACCACCTTGAACTCTTGAAGGAGCTGCTGGAGTCTCCTGTGGTTTCTCAGGCTGCTGTTGCAAAGAAAGTTGGTGTGTCAACATCGCAGGTGCCTCGCCTTGGGATAAGATGCGATTTTGATTCATTTTCATTTTGTGTAGAAATTTTAAAAAGCGATTTAATTCTGTTTAGGAATAAAAAAAAACAAAAAAAAAAACAATTGACTCATATTTATGTTTATGTTTTTAACATTTATTCATAATGTGATTTGATTAAATAATTTTTCTTTTCATTTAAAAAACCAAAAAGTGTGATTAAGGTTGGCACAAATGCCTCTTGTTTAATTGGAACAGCCGCTTATTCGGGACAAAGCGTTCTTTAAGACGGAGTTGACCACCAGGCTCCAGGGTTGGGTTCAATTCCATTTCCAATCCCAGTTCCCTTTTATACAATTCCAATTCCTATTCCGTTTTACAGCACAGTCTTTACTAAGGTTTATGCCACAGGCTTTATCAGGTTACCTGACAAGTTCATAAAGTTTTATAAAGCCTATTAATTTCGGGAAAAATGTTTGACTAGGAATTGGAATTGATTAAAAGAGAATTGGGATTAGAATCTTTTAAAAATTTTTTGACCCCAACTCTGCCAGGGTCCGTGTTATACTTAGAGATAATATATATATATATATATATATATATATATATATATATATATATATATATATATATATATATATAGTCATGATGCACGTGCATCAACATATGAAATGAACTGAACAAGTAAGAGAAAAGCAATAGGGAAGTGTGTTAATAAACTATAATAATAAAGTAACAGACAAATTAACACAGCACCCCTACACACAAATGTAGCAGCAGCTTTAGAGTAATTATTAATACCTGTACAGGAGCAATATTCAAGACATGCACAAAAGCATTTTACAGAATGGCAAAGCAACTCGCCAGAATTGAAAACACCAAATTGCTCGGCTACTTCAGGTTTTTTTTTCAGGCGCTTGAACAATTTCGAAATGTTTACATGCCATTTTGTAGCAATGAGGTGCACCGTGGAAATCAGAATACAAAACGAGGCAATGATACGACGGCAGCTCTAGAAGACTGAATAAACCAATCGGTGTGCCTCAAGACACTCTCGCGAAGACAAGTCACATTGGAAAAGATGATGAATTGAAGTTTGATGATGATGACGATGAGTTGTCAGGATACAAATCGGTACTGTATCAGTTGTGAATGGTGAGTTTGTTTAGGTAAAATTCCAGTTCCTGTTCCTTTAGGCAAAGCATTTATAATGAGAAAATGTGTTTCACCACAAGGATGTTCACTGAGGTGAGGTGCTCTCTTAGGAGGTGTTCCTGTACATGGACACTTTATTTATATATATTTGTTGTTTGGCTCACCGAATAGAACATTGTTGATACCAGTAAACAAAGTATTTCATTTTAAACTGAAAAGATGTGACATAATTGCTTCAGGTGACCCTCAAACAAATCTCTCTGCTTCATAATTTCCATTTCCCATTTTTGGCAACTGCCTCCAAAACATTAGCATTAATCTAAATACAGAGGCGCCCCTCCCACTAACGTTGACTGAATTGCAAGCCCTGTGTTCAGAGCTGTGTAATGTAAACAACACTGATGTGATGGTGTGTGAAACCTGTGACTTATACCCAAGAACACCTCACTGATATTCAGTGACGCAAAATGGCATGATTGTCAAAAGTTCAACTGGTCATGCATTACTACAATTATGTTATTAGACAGTTGGCAACAATATATTGAAATGGACCCTGAATTATTTTGTTGTATCCCTTTCTTTCACAACAGACAGCAGGATAGCAGTTGTGTATTAACTGGTTACTTCACCGGACGACGTGTGAGGTCTCTGAATGAGGTAATGGACTAATTCCATACTGCAATGTCCATCTCATTAAGGCTCACTTACACTTGCTGAATGTGAGTTTGTGTGACATCTGAATGCAGTCATGATTTAACATACAAAACCCTGATGTTCATTATTAATGAGCTGCAAGAGGTACTGGGCTGGGTTAGGTGTCAAGCCTTTGTCCTTCTGAGAGAGCGGCGAGGTGGGAAATGGTATAGCTTTGAATTGTATGTCTCTTAATGCATACACAGACCCTTTTAAAGTTGCATTATTCATAAATCTCAATCATCACCCTCTGTACTATATGTTTATTGTTTTTTTGTTCAGTGTAACTGGGGGAGGGGGGTAGTTCGTATGGACCAGACTGGCACCAAAGCTTGTTCCTTCAGATCCATAAAAATATCTTGTAGTCTAAAAGACTATATATTAGTTACTTTGTCATGTTTGTATTCATACACAGAGCTGGGTAGGGCTAAACCCAGGGCATTTCTGGCACTCAGTGTGACCAGCCAGTGCTTTACGGTAATAGAACATGTTTTGTCTAAATTTGTATTTTGATACTGTAAGTGTGCATGACAATACCTGAAGTGCCCTAAAAACTAGTAGGAGTAATAACCTTTTATGAGGGTCTTAAGAGGGAAATGCATTATGCATTGTTTAAATCATTCCCTGCTATGACTCTCTGCTTTTCGCTTCTCTGACACCAATTACTCTGTTCCCTTTCAAGTACGACATGTAACCATTAACGAATGGGTATTTAACACCTAAAGACCTCAAACCTGAATAAGATAACAAAGCTGCTCAGCCGAGCCTGTGGTGCAGTCATGCCTACCCGTTTGTTACGTCCCACTGTGGCCTTGTGCCTTGAATGAAGCCAGTGGCTTGAGTCGCTCCTTCCCAGGGATCAAGCAATGCAAGTCGACTGACTTTGTGCTCTCCCCGTAGGCTGCAAGAGCGCCATCTGGAGTTATTTTATTCTCGTTTTGTATAATTAAAGTAACTGTATTTTGTTGGGAAAAATATTTTTATTTTCTCATTCTGTTATTCTGTTTTCACAGACCAAGCGCAGGCCTGTCTGCAGTGTGTGCTGCGGCACCTATGTAGTGACAGCAGCTGCTGGGCAAGACCAAGAAGTGGCTTCAAATAAGAACCTGTTCTGTCTGTTAAAACTGAACGGGCAGGCTGTAGGTAAAACCTGGCTGTGCTGGTAGCCACACACACAGGCAGCTTTGGCTTTCCCATGCATGCGTGCCTGATGGGGATAAAGCACCGCTGTTGGATGCCCCTATTACACCAGGGCATTACCTATTACGTTTTGGTCCCGCGGTGGACGAGAAGCTGCAGCACTCTCACCGGGCGTGGGAGTCCACGAAGGAGCCGGTGTGCTTGTTTGCTAAGCGACTACCCCCAGTGTGCCCAGTGGCAAACTGGTGCCCTAGGCCCCAGCAGCATCAAAGACTGGCACAGCCGCCTGCTGCTGCTGCTAGAGGTGGTGTCCACAACCGGCTCACGGCTGCTTGCCACGGAGGCTACAATGTGTTCTGCCACTCGACGCGCAGGCAGAAGCCTCAGGCCAAGTTTGCTGCCACAGGCCCAGGGAGTCGTCTGGAGTATTGGCGTCAGTGCACCACGGACATCTGGGTGATTACTTGCGTTGAGACGGGCTTCTCACTGCAGTTCAAGCTCGGTCCCCCTCTTGTAATTTCAGTCACGGACCCACTGGACACCGCAGTGGTATCTCTGGCAGCTCTGCTGCAAAAATAGGCTATTCCAGTTGGAGGACGGTTGCCCCAGATCGATCCTTGACCTCAAACAGGACAACCTGTATCTGAGCCGAAGGAGGTTCTATGCAACAGCTATTGCAATCAATCATGCCAGGCGACTGGTTCACCACGGTCGACCTCAAGGACTCCTATTTCCACATCCCTTTAAAACCAACGCACGTGAAGTAACTGCGGTTTGCCTTTCGGTGAACAGCGAACAGTTCTGGGTCTTGCCCTTTCGCCACTATCTAGCTCCTCATGCCTTTTCAAAGTGCATGGAAGCCATCCTGGCCCCACTGAGACTCAATTATCTGGACAACTGGGTCATTTGTGCCCAGCACAGGCAGACGCCCACATGGAACTTGTCACCAGGCACCTTCAATGGTTGGGCTGTACTGGGAATTATGCAAAGAACCAGCTCACACCTACTCAGACAGCCACCTATCTAGAAGTGTGCTTGGACTCCAGATCAGAGTACAGAGGATTACTGCCTGTGTAGAGTTACTTCAGAAAAGAAAATAGGAGGCACATTTTTACACAGGTAACTGTTGGAATCTGGAACCAACTCCCCAGTAATGTTGTTGAAGTTGACACCTTGGCATCCTTCAAGAAGCTGCTTGACGAGATTCTGGGAACAATAAACTACTGCCGACCAAACCAGCAAGATGGGCTGAATGTCCTCCTCTCATTTGTAAACTTTCTTATGTTGTTCTTATGTTCTTATGAAAGTACCAAACAGTTGAGGGCCTATTGCATTACCTTGGAAACTCTGCCATGTTTGGAATCAGCAGGTTTCTGATTGTTTAAATATGCTGGTGAGCAGGTAAAAGAATTGCGCAAACAGAAGGTCCAGTTTACTCCACTTTGAAATAACTAAGGCTACAAAGTCAGGATTTACTAGTAACAAACAGAACTAGGAACAAACAACTAAATTGTAGGTAGAAGCCCATAAATTAACCTCCTAAGTCGTACATTTGAAGTTTAATATTAAAGTTTTGTTAATTTGGGTTTACTTAGCACAGTGCTAATAGTAAATATGGCCTTTAGTTGTAGAGGATGAGGGTCCAAGATTGGAAATTTGCCTACAAGTGACAGTTGTATATGAAATATTCATTATGGAACTTGTTTCATGATTAATGGAATTACTGTAGGGTATATTTGCAATTTTAAGTTTAGTTGTTGCCAATTATTTTTGTTATTTTCTTCCAATTTGAAATGCCCAATTATTATGTAGGCTCAGCTCATCACTACCACCCCTGTGCTGACTCGGGAGTGGCGAAGTTGAACACTTTACACACTGCAGATTCACCATGCAGCCACCCAGGAGCTACAGCATGGGAAGCCAACATAGGTCCCGGGCAGCTAACAGGCAAGACCACAGGCGCCCGGCCAAACTACAGGGGTCGCTGGTATGTGGTGAGCCGAGGACACCCTGGCTGTCCTAAACCCTCCCCCGGTGACGCTCAGCCAATTGAGCACTGTCTCCTGGGAACTCCTGTCCATGGTCGGCTGTGGAATAGCCCAGACTCGAACCGACGACATCCAGGCTATGGGATGCATCCTGCACTCATGCAGAGCGCCTTTACTGGATGCGCCACGCGGGAGCCCTATTTACAGAAATTAAATGTGACTGTCCAGTCACTTTCATAGATGTAAAGCAGGAAAAATGTCCTTAAAATTTGCAAATACACATTATTACACATGCGAAAAATAAGAATGTGTCAATTGAAAAGTTAATTTCTATAAATATATAGTAGTTCCATTCAAAGTAAAACAACTTCCAATGTAAAAACCCCCCAAAAAAACACAACATTTTTGCCTGTCACTTGCAGGCAATATTCCCATATTATACACACTTGTCTTCTAGGGTAAAACTGAAACTAATCCAGGTGACCAACATGTTGATTGAATTCATTCAACCTTGTCTGTGTGTTGCTGCAGGTCTTCAAAGATGTTGGGTGATGATTACCATGAAAACAGTTTTCTCATTTCACTGGAACAGCGTTTCCATTCTACCCAGTGTAGGAACTGTGAGCATGTAGTGAGCATGTGTTAATGCCATTCATGCGATCTTATTAGGTGTGGCTAAAATACTCTAAATAAATAACAAGGAACTTGCAGCACTTCTTTCCCAAATCACCCAAGGTGTTTTAGTTTTTTTAAAAATTTTTTATATATATTAAAGTGTTGAAAGTCAGATTAACTTTATTACGCATGTTGTAGTATATCTGGGTAATCCTTTAAACAAATCTTGTTATATCATGATATTTTATATGAATGTTGCATTAGTATTTATATTGTGACTGCTGCTTAGTAACTCAGGTTATTAATACATGTCTGTGACTATCTGTGTGACAGACCCTGATAGTCCAAAGTGACACTGTCATAATGCTGATAGCAGTTGTGGAAAACTGAATTTCCACACAGGTGAATTTAAGCTTGGAGAGTAACAAAATTTCCGATTTTAGTACTGATTTACACTGCAGTGAAGAAACTCAGAGAATGAATAATTTAAATAATATCCCTGATAGCTGGTAAATAGAACAGAAGAGCAGCTTCTGAACTCAGGTCAAAGCACCGTAGCACACAGTATTTGAGCCAATTGGAATTTTTGCAAACACCTTTAAAAGGTACAGGGACAGTAAATTAGCAAAAGCTAATAAACAACCATTTTAAACTGCATACATAAATAAGAGACAGGACTTCCAAAAAAAGGATTTTACCTTTTAAAGTTAATTTTTAATGATGTCCTGTTTTGTCAGCCCATGTTATCTGGGATCCTCTCTAGAACACAAGTCAAGGTGATGGGACCTGTTGCTTCAGTAAAACAGCTAGAGTAAATATAAGTTTTGTCTCTCTGTCAAAAACAAAAAAACAAACTAAATCTGACATGTGAAGTCTCACCAAAAGAAAACAAATGAACACGCATTTTAATGGAGTATTCCCAAATTGCAATCCAGATTAATATATTTTTTTTTTTTTAACTTGACCTCTGCCAAGGACAATTTATGACATTTTACACTTAAGTAAGACATCTCTCAAGTGCAGAGGTACCCCCAAAGTGTTTTCTGTTCCAAAAGGGTTTAGAAAAGTAGAAGAGGCATTTGTTCTTCACCCCCCACCCCCCCCAAAAAAAAAAAAAAAAAACTAGGTTCCTGAACTTGTCTTGCAGCCTAGTTGCAGTTCATGTGCAATAGGTACACTGCTGTAGATCAACAATGTGTACTGCACTTTCTCTTTACTACAATTAATAGCTTGGTTAGTTTGAAAATAAATAAATAAAAATTCCACCCAGTACTCTATCATAACCTCTACGTTTGTATGATTTTTGAAATTTTGAGAGGAGCCCTGAGCTCACCTGTTATATAACCCCCTGCACTGTGCTTATGGCTCAGTGCAGTGTTGAGCTCTGAAGATGAAGTCACTGTTTCTAGTCTGCCTGCTTGTGGTCACACTGACTGTGGCTATTGCTGCCCCTGCAGAAGAGAGGTCTGGAACAGCCAGGAAACAAAAAAAGGTTGGTAGAAAGAAAATTTATATTAATATACATTAGGACACATTAAAATATATATCTTTAAAGTGTTTGCTGATGGGTTTTGCTGGGGATGTTAACTAAAGGTAGGATTCATTGTGAATTTAGTATGTATATTTTTTTATATGTACAGTAGGTACGTGAAAGTGTTGCAAAACTGTTTAAAAGTAAATGAAGGGACTTATTCTTGAAAGGAGCGTCACATCTCTTTTGGAATTAAGTTGGGCGAGATAAGGAAATCCACATTTTTGGAGGCTTTGTGAATTCGTCATACAGGTGTTTACTTCTGTATGCCATGGTCAAGGTTGTATAATACATTTAGAGACTAAGAATAATTTGGGAGGGGGGTTACATCTAGAGGACTGCCTAAATAAACACACAGGTGTCTTACAGTCTTCTTCCTTATTCAGAGTTAATTAGTTACTGAAATATTTAGATTCACACCTGTTTACAATAATCGAATAGATCCCACAGTTCCCTATTAAGTACAAGATGAAACCTTTACCTCAAGATGTTGACCTTGCAATAGCTGTTGCAGTTAATAAGGCCAGGTGACTGGTTCTGAGTGCTGTTGTTCGGCCTCTCTCTAGCCCCCCCCCCCCCCCCCCCCCCCCCCCCATGCCTTTTCGAAGTGCATGGAGGCTATTCTGGCCCCCTTAAGACTTGTAGCCATCAGAGTGCTCACTTACCTGGATGACTGGCTCATTTGTGCTCAGCCTCCAGCGCAGGCACAGGCTCACATGGAACTCGTCACTGACCACCTTCATCAGTTGGGCCTGTTAGTGAATCGTGCAAAAAGCTAGCTCACACCCTTGCAGAGAGCCTCCTATTTGGGAGTGTGTTTCGATTCCAGGTACATGCTGTACACTCTGTTGGAAGACAGAGTGCAGAGAATAGCCGCTTGTCTGAAGCTTTTTCAGCTTAACAAAAAGCTTACAGTAGTGATATTTCACAGGATTGATGGCAACAGCTATTTTGGAACTGCAGGTAGTGTTTCTAGCCTTGCAAATTTTTTTACAGGAGGTTCAAGGGAGACACTTGCTTGTCAAGATGGACAACACTACTGTGGTGGATTATATAAACCACCAGCATGGCCTCAAGTCTCCCAGTCTCCATAGAGTACCCGAATGAGCTGCTCAGGGCGCACCTCCTCCCCCTGCAAGCAGTACACCTGCTTGGAGTGATAAACTGGGCAGCGGACCTCCTCTCAAGGGGAGTCCCCAACGCCTCAGAATGGTGGCTTCACCCAGAGGTGGTGAGCCTAATTTGGCAACGGTTCTGGAGAGCACAGAAAGACCTCTTTGCCTCCCAGGAATCAACCCATTCTCCCCTCTAGTTTTCTACAACAGGAGCAGGGGGCAAGCTGGCAATAGACTCCTTGGTACACCAGTGGCCGAGGCAACTGCTGTATGCCTTTCTACTGCTTGCCATGCTTGCTGTTAGTAGCCCTTTATTGGCCTAGGAGACTGGTTTTTGAGCGGCCAGCCATGGAGTCTGTCTGAACGCCATGACCGGCTCAGTCAGGCACGGAGGACATTGTGGCATCCCGATGCCAACTTCTCTAGGTCTGGCCCCTGAAGGGCAAAGTTTGAGCCATCTGGTCTTATCTAATAGGGTCTTTGATACCTTGTAGAATGCCAGAGCAGTGTCCATGCATTCCCAGTATGGGTACAAGTGGGGCGTTTGTCAGATCTGGTGCCTGCCTAAGGGTTTTGACCCCACAACCTGTCCCATGGCAGTTATACTGCAATTTTAACAGGACCTATTTGATGAGGGGAAATCCCCTCTACATTAAAGGTCTATATGGCAGTCATTTTGGCTTGCCAATTTTTAAAAGGAGCTTGGTGGCATCAGCCGCCTATGAAAGATAGTGTCCCTCGTTGGAGGCTTAACGTGGTGCTTGAAGCACATATGAAGCCCCCCCTTTGAGCCCTTGCATTCAGCTGAGCTGAAATATTTATCTTTTGAAACGGCTTTCTTGCTTGCAATCGCATCTGCTTAGAGGGTAGGTGAGATGCAAGCATTTTCGATTGCGAAAGTCTGCTTAATTTTTGCAGAAGCCAGGACAAAGGCTAGGCTTCATACCAATCCTACTTTTCTTGGCATTCCACATTAACTAGACTGTGGAATTGGAGGCTTCCACCCACCCTCTTTCCAGTCTGACAGGGAACGGCTGCTCCATTTGCATTGCCCAGTGTGGGCATTAATGTATTATGTGGACAGAACACAGAGTTGGAGGCAGTCTGAACAGTTTTTTGTCTGTTATGGGGCAAAGTCCCATGGTAGAGCCCTGTCTAAGCAGACGCTATCTAAATGGATCACAGACGGTGAAGACTGCCTATGAGCTGGACAGCTTGCCCCCTCCAGAAAAGCTTACTGCCCATTCCATCAGGGGCATAAAAACATCATGGACTTTGTTCCAGGGTGCATATGTCACAGATATTTGCAATGCAGCAGAGTGGGATACTTCCCATTCTTTTTAGACTGTTCTATTTTCTTAATGTCATAAATCCACAAAACCCTGGCTTTGGAACAAAAGTGTTGAGGATAGCTTCAGGGTCGGCCCTTGCAGCATAAACATAGAGGTGAGTTCTCCCTCACTGTTTTAGCTTTAGCTATTTATACTGTGATTCCTCATGGTAACACGCAAGGTGGCTTTGGTTGAGGCTTGTGGCATTCCAGTTGTCTGCAGCAATTGCCTTGCAAAAGCTTTGGTATTTCTACCCATGAGGTAATGGTTAGATTTCGTACTTGATAGGGAATGCTGGGTTATTATCATAACCCTGGTTCCCTGAAATAGAAATGCAACCATTAACCTTCAGGTCGCGGCGTCCATGATTGCAGCAGGCTTGAAGGAAAAATGCTGATATCTGTGTGTGCAGTCTATGCCCTCGGATACCAACATAGGCTCACAGGCTCTGACGAGCAGTCTTTGTTATATTTATGAAGGTTAAACGGTCATTATGGATAAATACCCATGAGGTAATGGTTACATTTCTATTTCAGGGAACATTTTATCATTTCAGCATAGTGATCAATTAAAATAAATTAATAAAGAATTTAGAAATGTATTATAAACACTATTACTCAGTCATTAAGTTATTTATAATACATCATTTAATTACTTAAGAGTATGACATGTGGCTTGCCTCTAGTAATGTAAATATTTTGTTTCCTAAAAACATTCCGGATTAGAATTTTCAAAACCTTTAACACATCTGTAGATGCTTTATTAGTGGATCCTTGAATTAAAGTGTGACCTACAGTTTTATGTTTGTCTTAAAAAAAAAAAAAACCTACAATTGACATCTTTAATAATCATTAACATGTTCCTTATTTCAATATACAAACATATCTTGAAGTATGGTTGTTTTTCCTATGTACTTGACCATGGTGGTGGGTGTTTTTGCCAAAAACAGCTTTAAATTTGTGATGCAATTTTGTAAGTTGTATTGACATTATGCTGATAATCAAAACAACAGGGTTCACTAACCCTATACAAGGTCAGGGTGCCTGAGTTAACACAGTTCAGCCCAGATGAAATGGCCCATTTGCAATGTACAGTACTGGGTGGCTGTTGGTTAGGCGTTCTGCAATGTGATGGAAATACCTGGAGTTACCCAAAAGTGCTGAGCTGAGCACACTTGTCCATTTGCTATTCTGCGTTTCTCTCTGGGATGCTTGTAAATTAAAGATGTTATATAAATGTACTGTAGTTGGTGGGGGGGGGTGGTGATGTCTTCCTTCCTATGTGCAACTGCTATTTTTTTTTTTCTCTCTCTCAACAGAAAAATTGTGTAATGGAGCCTGACACCCCACAGAGAAAATGTAATCAGGGGGCTGGCGTGTTCGGGTTATTAGACAACTCAGATGGACATGCAGCTGGGGTTCTGGAGAGATTTAACCAAATGGGACAGCAGGTACAGAAAGCAACTATGATGGATTATCACAATTATTACTATTACTAAAGAGCCTCACACACAGACGCAGTGAGTTGTGATCATTTTTCTCTAAATCTACCTTTACCTGGCTTTGAGCTTTGAGCTTGCCTGCAGAGTCCTAAAGGAAGGAGGAAGGCTGTTTAGTCCTGGCGCTTACAATTCTCTGGAAAAGCAAGCTCAAGACCAGGTAAAGACAGATTCAGAGAGTAATGATAATAACTCAGCATTGGAGCAGCAGAACCTAAACCCTAAATGTGTATTTCTTATTTTGTTTATGGTAAACTATGAAGAACTTTCCATCGTAATTGCATGCAATTAACAGTTTTTAAGCTAAGCGATTTATAAGAGAAGCTCTTACAGTGAAATCTATAGAAGTTGCTTTGACCAATTACTTGAATGTTATTATTGTTTTTTTAATTGAGATAGATTCAAATTTAATTTTTGTCTGTCCCCTTACGTTTGTATGATGTTTGAAATCATTCAACCTTTTGTTATAATCTGTGTTCAGGAGATGACATAGACCTGGGTTAGATGAGCCAAAATGTCTTTATATCCGTAGTGTATCAGTTCCATTAACAGCGCTGTCCCATAAAAATGAACAATTTTCCTGCCACATTGTTTGAACCTCTGGACATATCGATGATGCAGATCTTTTACACATCTCTATTTTATATGGATGTTTTTTTTTTTTTCCATTTCTAGTTTGGAACTATGCTAGTGATTCTGGAGGGATAGCATCCTTTTGAGCAATGTGACTAATTATTAGGGTGATCAGTCACACTTAATTCAGGCACTAGTTTCAGACCACTTCACGCAGCTTGATTTTACACTTTTTTATTTCCCTGCATCTTACAGGGCAACTCCTAACCCCATTTTGTGATAATATTTAAAAATGAATGGCATTAGCGTCTTTCAATACTTTTTCTTTTTTAGGTGGAGCGTAAGAAACGCAGTTGGGATATGCTTGGGTCTCGAACACCTTTAAGTGGCAAAAACAATGACCACCAAGCCAGCGCAGTATGGAAGAGAATTCACAGCAAGACACAATATCAGGTAGTGCATTGCTACTGAACCATAATGGAGATCGAGAACAGATCATGGATTTATTTCTTTGTTCAGTGATTTGTCTATGGATAGCTACAGATACAGATATACACAGCTTTTTCAACAACCATTGTATCCCCACAACTGAGCGATTGTTAACCACTTAGAGCTCCCTCAATATTGAGGTTATTTGTCATGCTGTAGTGGTATGATGCTGATCTGAAAGATGCTATGTTTGCATGTGGGATTAAAACAAATGGTGGTGTAGCATCATTTTGCAGCATGAATAAGTCACAGTCACCAGCCCTGTCGCGTGTACTTATTTCTAACTTGTTGGTTGATCAAAAGTAAGTCTAACTTGGCTTGTCTACGCATGGAGTAGTTAATCGGTTCTATGCCCTCCTTTTAATGACATAATAAACAATCTCATCCAGTGTCTGAAGGGGAGGAAAGAAAACGGAGGGGCACAGAAACCCTGGAAAATGTTTACATAATGAAGGGATGGAAACAGTATATTTGGTATTAATGAATGTTAATAAGAAAAAATGTTTTAATGTAAAATTGTACTTGATGTGGGGTACTGCCTCTTTATTCTTTACAGAGGTGTCACTTTTGAAATCCTTTTACAGTAGTCTCTGGCTACAAGAACACCCCTCGAGCAGCAAGCAAAGTGTTCTTATAGCTGACGTGTTCTCTAAGAGGAAATTATCCACCAGACACAATATGAATCATCAGTGAAGAAATAAATACATAGATATGTATTACTTGTCATGATGCAGGTGCATTAACATATGAAATGAACTGAATAAGTAAAAGAAAAGCAATAAGCAAGTGTATGTTAATAAACTATAATAATGTAGACTAACTAACTTTAATACACTGTCAAACTAAATTAACACAGCACCCCTACACCTGTTAAAAAATGCAGCAGCAATATACAAAACATGCACTATGTAACACAATTTTTGTTCCTGGGTAATAAGTATTATTTCCTAATTGCTTATGCCTCAAAAGTATAGAAAATGGCTGTTATTCCCCACAAACTTTGCTTTTGTGACCAGGACAGTGATATTTCAAAATATCACTATTTCCAATGGGAAAAGGGGCAAATGTGTGTCTTTTCGTTTACATAAAGTCAGAAAAAAACAACATATGAATCCAAATTAACATGTATTTATACTAAAGTAATACAAAAATGACTACAAAAGATTTAGAAGTGAGTAGTTTTTCGAGATTTACGATTATACTGTATTTACATAATAGCCATTTTCTATACTTTTGAGGCATAAGCAATTAGGAAATAACACTTACTACCCAGGAACAAAAAAAAAAAAAAAAAAAAAAAAAAAAAATTGTTACACGGTGTTATTTAACAGAATGGTGAAGCACCTCACCAGAACGGGAAACATTACAATGTTTGGCAACTTGTGCCTGATTCAGGTTTTTTTTCAAGAGCTCAAACAATTTCCAATGTTTTATAACAAGAGAAACAGCAGCACGTTTTGATGTTTTGTTTACGTGCCATTTTGTAGCGATGAGGCAAACACGTGCAAATCAGAATATAAAACGAGTCAATGATATGACGGCGGTTCTAGAAATATTTAATAAACCAATTAGTGTGCCTCAAGACACTCTCGCGATCAGAAGTCGCTTTTTAAATGACTAAGTAAACCATTTGAATTTAAATTTGATGATGATGATGAGTAGGGGTCTACCTAAATTGCGATTTCGCCGAATTCGCGGAAATCGTGAAATTGAGGGGTCACCCAAAATTCACCTATTTGAGAGGCCAATGCATACCGAACAAGTACAGTGAGAAAAAAAAGAGGCATTCTTTAAATGAACTACTGCACAATGCAATCGACGCAAACTACGTATCTTCCTTCTGTAGATAGGCCTTTTTTATTTCTTCGTCGTCCTGTGTACATTGCACTTGAGCAAAAAACAAACAAATAAAAACGCCAACAAATAACATTTACAAAAAAAAAAAAAAAAAAAAAATCCAAAGCGGTTAACGTTCTTGTTTACTATTCAAATAACTACGATGTTTTCGTCAGCCTATCAGTGCGTCTTTACTGTTTTTCTTTACCTGTACTGTGCAGTAGGGAGTGCTGCATTGTTTTCATTTCGGTTGCTAAGTCTAGTTTTCAGCATTGGAGGTAAAATAGTAGAAATGGACGACAAAAAATCAAAGTATATTTTGGGTAATTATTGTTTCCAGATATTTCCCAAAGAAACTGAACATGCATATTGAGGTAATTGTTTTGCATATCTTAATGTGGCTTTGGTGAAAATACGATCGATTGCTATTTCGCTTCAGAATCACACATTTAACGAAAGGCTACTACAGAGGCTGCTGAACAGAACGTAAAATAAACATCTTTCAGAAACCAAATTGGGAAGTCAGCCCAGACAAAAAGTATTTCTGTCGGCAAGTTAAATCTGTACTACAACCATCTAGCACAGCCACCTCGCTTCAACCTGCTGCTTACTTTTTCGCAGTTGGAATTTTAGACCCGAATTATCTACACGTTATCTGTGTTTTGACTCGATACTAATAAAATTAATTATTGGGTGGAACAAATAACATGACAACGAATGTGCTGCATACATTGACTTTATTAAAGTTTATGCCAGATGCCCTTGGGTAACCGAGTTTGGGGGCTGTTTCTAATCGAGTTCCACATCTGAAAAATTTGGCAAAGCTTTGCCTTACACTTCCAACCCATTCAGTGGATGCAGAACGTGCAGTCTCAATGTATGGGCGGGTCAACTGCAGGGTATGCCGCTTGCTTGCCTTTAACAAATGACAGCACTCTGCTTAGTAAGGAACCAGGTACCACTATTTTTAGGCTTTATAGTGTTCGGAAATACTGTCTACTTAAGTTTATTTAATGTTTAAACAGGTCCGCGAAATGTCTACGAAATCCTAATTTTATTCCGCAACCTACCCGTGAAAAATACGTAAATTTACTGCGATTTAAGTAAAACAATATTGGTTGATATCACCAATATTAGAAAAAAAATCGGCTGTATCACGAAGACCTCAGTGAAACCATGCGTGGTTGTGGGATGACATCAGATCTCCTATTCCAATGTTAAATGCTTCAAATTTTACAAGCTTGATTTAATATGCTCCTATCTAGATCTTTACCAGATGGAGGGGTCTATTCAGTTATTCTAAACAGTGTTGACATAAGCAGATGAACAAATAACACCACCTAGATTTCTACCCCATAACTCACACATTCTTATCAAGCAACTCAATCAGACACCATATATCTTGTGCATAGTAGCAGGTTTTGCCCATTTGCAGGATAAGTGCTTCCCATATGTTTAGAAAGGGAATATGTCTGTCTCTGTAGCTCAGATACAAGCAATACCTAACATTAAACAAACTCTATGTGAGGTTTTATTAAAAGGATTTTCACCTCTCCACAGACTACAACTGATCCTGTCCTAATATGAAGGTGGATCCAACAAATGACGTCTTGATCTTGCCAGTAGATGTGCAGAAGAATCACAGCAAAATGCATGTAGGCCTGATTGCCTGAGCAATGTATTTACAAGCGTTACTTTTCATTATCGGTTGCACTGCTTTTGTCTTAATTGTTTAACTAAATGTTTTGTTTTATCCCTGCGCTACTAAATCACATATCTGTGTTGGGATGTCATATAAAGCATGCTCATGCTGAAATAAACAAACATTTAAATAAAGAGCAAATTAAAACCAATTGTTCTTGAGTTTATTTTGGTATCTCAAGGCTATTGAAATGGGTATTCTTCTTGTGTGTGTGAGTGTGAGGGATGGAGGTTGATGGGTGAGTATTCATTTTTGTATCCATTAAAAAGAGTAATTTGCTAATGTCTTTTTAGGACAAAATACATTTGATAGCCGTTTTGTTGTGTTCACAAAGCTTTAGCACATGAGTAAGTACTTACAGGTCAACTAAACAGAACAGGCTTACTATAGACACATGTTTTTATTCAGGCTTTTTTCAGAAGTAGAATATCCAAAGGCTTTCCAGATTGATATGTTGCTTTTTTTATTTCTTGCCTGTTTAAGAAGACCAGAGTTCATCATTGTTATGTAGATTACCAAGTTTCCATCATATCACCAGGGTAGAGGTACAGCAACCTGGCTCCTGTGTGCTGGTATTCCACAATGTAGTGTTTTCATCATCAGGTTGCAGTCCTCCTGCATGATAAAATGATGATCATCAGTATTGCTTGAGCACAGTGACTTCCAACCATTTACAATAAAAATGTCCATCCTCCTTTAAATGATGTAAATTAAGGTACACTTTTCGGGTATGCTAAATGATTATGGGTCCTATTCGCAAACTTATACTAAATATGTTTTTATATATGAGTCTTGCTGTTTCTAAAGAAGCCAAAACAGTCAAGAACAATTTCATGAACATCAATAGTAAGACAGTGATCTAAAAATTGAAGAGAAAAAAAAAACACCCAATTAATTATAATAAGCTTTGTATTGCAATTATAGTTGCAAGAATGGGCTGAGTACTAAAAGTCATACAAGTATCTGTTATGATTACTACTGATTAGAGTGCAATGCACACACCGGCAAAGGAATAAATGGAGATACACAGTTTGCAACGCTTGCGGTGTGCACGTTCATTTAAATTAGTTTTTTTTTTTTTTCTCCGTACTAGTTCGGTATGCATTGGCCTTTAAAAGATGGAGATTTCATAGTGACCCCTCAATTTTTTGACAAGGGAAAGATTGTGTCTGATGTCAAAGTGGATATGAGAATGGCAGTGAGTGATGAAGCCAATTTGCTTAAAAAAAATGAAAAGCAGACTGGACATTTCTATCAATGGATTTTGAAACTTTGTAAACTGTGTTTTGTTGCAAGCATCTGGCCAGTCTGCAGGGGTTGCTGGTGTGCTGTGAGCCTAAGACACCCTGGCCAACCTAAGCCCTCCCCACCTGGGTGATGCCTGGACTTGAACTGGCAACCTCCAGGCTATAGGGTGTATCCTGCGCTCCACACAGAGTGCCTTTAACAGACTTGGCTTGTTTTAATGCCCAGTCCAGGCAGTTTTGTCTTGATCATTTAAATTAATGTGATCAAAGAAATATGAAAAGTTGTATGAGGACAATTCTTTCTAATTAGGAGGCTATAGATAAGGAGTAATAATTTGTTGTAGGATTTAAGATGATCATATGCATTTTATTGTCCTGTCTGGACAGTTTTGTCTTGGTTTGTTTTTTCCATCTCCCTCTTCTATACGTTCTCAAGCTGGGCGCCCTCATCAGGTTTACTCCCAAAGTGATATAATGATTATTTTAAAATATAGTGTTAGCAGAAGCTGGGAAGAGCCGGTCGCCCTAACGTACAGCTAAGCTCAAAAGTTTTGCATCACCTAGAAACCTTTCTTTTTTTGATTACATGAACATAATTTAGATCTTTTATTTAACCTCATGTAATCAAACTAAAAACTGGTGTAGTGTTAGAAAGTGGTACATTGTCTGAATGTGGTACCCTTACCAAAAGTTGTCCCCTGTAACGCCAGAAAGTGTTATCACATTTGAAGTGGTACGGTGTCAGATTTTGGTACAGGTACAATCAATTGTAATCTGATGGGTGTTTTCCTATTGTCAAACACAGGTACAATTACCATTAATTATACTTTTTTTGTTGCAAACTTAAACTGCAAACAGACAATCAATTTTTCTAAGAAAAAATAAAAAATAAATCAGGCCGAACAAGACAAAATGAGAAGTCCATCGGAAAGTTGCACAAGTAAAAAAAAATGTACAAGACCCAATGTACTGTATATGGTAAATATTTGCATACTATTTTCTTAATGGTGGAAAAATATAATAAATTACTTTAACAACGTTGTAAAAGATTGGAAACTACGATAAACTAAATCTAAAACGATGTAAAAGACCATACTATTTTCTTAATGGTGGAAACGTATGATAAATTACATTAACAATGATGTAAAAGACTGTAAAATATGATAAATTCAATTTAAAAAGATGTAAAAAAAAAAAAAAAAAAAAAAAAAAAAAAACCCTGAAAACAGCATAATGCTTTCTTAGTGGAAGTTGTTTTGTAATGTGCGAGCAAACGCAGTGCGCTGAGTACAACGTTTTACAGCGTACCTGAAAATAACACTACGCCGGAAACCTTAATAGTAGTACAGTGTTTCATGTTAGATTTGAAAATGTCACATTCTTCAATTCTTGTCAGTTTTTCATTATATAGAACTACAATGCGGCATGTCATTAAATATGATAATAATTCACCAGATTTCATTCAACTTTATAAATAAAAATTGTTTAATTCTATAGGGTGATGCAAAACTTTGTTCATTGCTGCACGAATTAACTTTCATCTGTTCACTCTTTGCATGTAGGCTAATAACTGACACCTTTACAGGGCGGTGTAACTCTAGGTATGGATATTTATTTAGTTAGTAGGATAGCCCTGTTAAGCCCCCGGATCCTGGCTACTTAGTTTTGTTTTGTATTGTAACTTTAAAGCTTCTATTGTTTTCCCATACTTTGTAAACTAACAGGCTACAAAGCTTCAATATACACTAGATGATCAAATTTAAAAGTCTTGTGAAGAACATAAAATTAATATTACTGAACTCTTTCTTTTTTTGTGCAGCATTTCATTTTGCAATATTTGGTTTAGCATGAAGTTTGCTTTCATTCCACTGAAAACACAATTCCAGCCAAGGAAATATTTGATTTGATTTGACCCCTTGATTGGCTTAGACAGTAAGTACTTTAAAATCATTCTTCTAGAGAATCATCAAAACTCATACCCACTCCATTCGGTAAGATACTGCAATCTTGTTCACCTGGTGCTGTCTTGGGACAGTTGGTCTGTTTCAAAATTACTTCAAAAGGTGTAGCAGGTACCAGCAGAGTCAGCCTGAATAATAAACCAACAATGTATTCGTCTGTAGTCTGCAAGGTACTATACGGGGCTCCTGTGTGCTGCACAGCTGCACGGACATTGCCAGACATCACTAAAGAACTGAAAGCACCCTTATTGACACATGGTTTCATCTTAGCAAATAATCTCAGTATTTGTCGAGGCAAAATGGGATCTGCTGTAATGATTTAAAAACAGCAATTGCCCTAATAGCACCACCCTAACCACTTCAATGCTACCATGCTCATTTGCAGACCACTGTATTTGCATTACCGTGGTGCAGACTCTGTCATGCCACGGAGTGTGTTTATTTGGTTTTGTATAATTGTAAATAAAAGGTTTTTGAAAATGTGGCAGGGATAGCGTTAAAACCTCATCCTTGAGCAACGTGGCCAGGCCCTAATTGATCGACTGATTGCCAGTAAGGCTCTGGTCACATGTATAAAAGAGGAGCTGAAAGACAGATCCTTTGTTCACCAACTAGGATGGCTTTTTAAACTGAGAAGATGCAGTGCCCTTTACTATGAAAGAAAGATAAAGAATTTTGCTAAAGTCTAAAGTGTATTTTAGATATGAGGATCCTGGTGCAGGACCTGCTTTTTTATGGGCAGCAGTGCATGCTGATGTTAGAAAAATGTTGGAAAAACCCATTCAATCCCCTTTCTGGAGGCGGTTCCTGCAACTAGAATAGAGTACCCATGGCCTGGAAACTCAAAAGAGGATGGGGCAAGGACAAGGCTCAGCAGAGTCTAGTGCAACTCCAGTTTGAGTTGACCTAACTTTTAACCACCTTGCAAGCACTAAATTCTCTATTTTTTTTTTTTTAAATCCTGGTGTCAACATTGACTAAATAAAATGTATAGTTCTATGTTAAAATATTTTTATATCTAAAAATAAACTTATTATTAACTGTATTCTGTACATTAGCCATTCCAAGAAAATAACTTCTTATTAATTAATCAGTAAATTAAATATTACATTTTATATTTTCTAGGCATGCCACTCAGACTGTTCCGATACTAATTGCATAAGACAAAATGGTGTTTTATTTATCTTTATTTATATCTACACTAATATAATATTACATTATATAAAATGAGTAATATTGCAGATTTATTAGGTTTGATTACTAGCCATTTTTAGTGGAGGCTTGGTAAAACGTAAACTACTTGAACTGGTATTGTATCTGTACTAAAAAGATCCTGGGTTCCCAGATTCGATTCCTGTGAGTTGAGAATATGCTGTTAAATATATATTTTTATTTATTGCAAATGAAACTACTGTGAGAAAAGAATACATGTTGTATTGATAATGTAAGGAAAGCATGGGCTGTTAATCAAACATGTTAGGCCAGGAGAGTAGGAAATCATTAAATTAAGCAAAAAAATAATAAATAAAAAGGAATTGTTAAGTTCTGCCCCTCAACTGCATTTCATAGATGATTGAGGCATCATCAAATCATTTGATTGTGTTATTTAAGCTAGTCAACGGTCTGCAAGTCATTGAGATCAAACTAGTTTGTTCATGTTTGAAAGATAAAAAAAAAAAAAAAAAAAAAAAAAAAAAAACAAAATCTGTCCACCTTCACAGATGATAGTTTCCCATACTCTCAGAAAATTGAAATGAGGAATCTGGGTGTAATATTATTCAGAATATAATTAAAGTATCTTTTTTTCACCTTTTTATATTAAGGTGAGGTGGTTTCTTTCACAGCACAATGCTAAGAGACTGATACATGCCTTCATATCTTCTAGGATTGATTATTGCAATGCCCTGTTCTCTGGAATTCCAAACTGTGTTCTGTCACGATTGCAGCTTGTAAAAAATGCTGCAGCCAGGGAGCTAACCAAAACAAAAAAAAAGACAGCACATTACACCAGTGTTAGTAGCCCTCCACTGGCTCCTCATGCTGTCCAGGACTGACTTTAAGGTCCTTCTTATCTCCTATAAAGCCCTAAAATGGCCTATTTGAAGGATCTTTTAGTCCCATATGCCCCTGGCTGGCCACTCCAATCCCAAGATGAAGGATTGCTATCTGTCCCAAGGATTTTAAAGCAAAGGTCAAGCATTCAGTCATACTTTTATAATAGGGCTTTCATATCTTTATAATATTATTTTTCATATAGTTTTATTCCTATTTATTCAGTTTGAGTCCTCATCTGTTGCTTTTATTTGCTTTAGTTTTAAAACATTGTTTTCTCTTGCTGTTTTTAATGTTTATATTGTACTAAATGTACTTCCAAATGTTCATTTCTTTTTTTTTTAAAGCGCCTTGGGATGGCTTGCCATGAAAAACACTTTATGAATAAAATACGATTTGATTTTAATAAGCCCCTAATCAAAACCTTTAAATTACAATATTGCAACATAATGTGTTCCATCAGCTCAATTTGAGCACAACTAGGAACCACGCTAATTGAATCTCACTTGTTTAGATTTGAGTATCCTTTTATTCAATTTGAATAGATTACCGCCTTTTTTTTAATCAGTAGCACATTTTTGCTTGTAGCTTTGTTTTGCATTTTTTTTCACTGAATGAGTGTGGAATTTACTGTGCATGCTGGTATAATCACAGGCCACAGCCCAGCTGAAGAAACCACATCGAGTGATACCATTGTTCCTAGTTAGATGATGCATTTTTGTCTTGTAAAATAAATAAAGCCTGGATGTCTGATTAGGTTCTGGTTAGTGTGGTCATAATCCCAGTCAGGTGCCCTCTAAAAGCTAATGTGACTTTAGAGTCGACAAAACCAAACCAATTTCCAAGCACTCTAAGCAACCCAGCTCAAAATATAACCTGATAACACATTTCAAAAAGTATCTTTATGTACAAAAAAACATTTGTTTGGTTTATAATAGCATTTATTAACTATTTACCTGTTGGTAATTGGTCTTATCTTTCACTTCAGCTTTGGACTCCTACCTCTTGATGAAGTTAGTTATCTAAATGGTAATGACCACTGTGGAGGGCATTAACACCTCAGTTATAACATCTGCCTTATCATTATGGGCTGAAGTGAATTTTAAACTGTGCAGAAAAAAGTATATAATAGTATTTAAAGGTGGAAGTTGAAAAACAGAAATAAGAACTCTCTGGGTGCTTACCTCTGTTGACTCCATGATAGGAGACTGTGAATCCAGGCGAAAAGCTTTTATCTAGAGCTGAAGTACTTCAAAACAATGTCAACGGCTTCTGTGTTCACTTCTTCAGTAAAAGGCACCATGGCTCCTATATAGAATAACAAGGCTAGCAGCAGGCTCTTCATCTTCCTTTCACAGCTACGTCAAACAACACCAAAACTGAGAGCACAGCGTCGTAGCTTTCCCTGATAAGCCTGTCCTTCTAAAACATTAACTCTAGCAGACGAAACTAGCTCTATAGTGATGCTCTGTAAGTGCTTGCTTGGGTAAGCTGGTTTGTGGCCAGTGTACATGCTGTTATACTTTTATCAGCATTAGCCTACTTCACTAAGGACCAGACATTCAAATATTTTTCGAATTTGTGCAATTCTGCTTGCACTGCGAGTATCTTGCATATATTCGCAAGTCTGTGAAATTCAAGAGTTCCGGGGAAACTGATAATATGGCAACGCTTTAGGAAATTATTCGCAACTCAGACTATATTCAACTGATGCACTGTATTTGCATACGAGGTGAGACAATGGCTCAAAGTGTTCAAAAGCATAGAAAGGGCAAATTTACTGAAGAGGAGATTATAATAATAGCTGAGAATGGGGGTGATGTAAGGATACGCGCAAAGTGATTTGTGAGTGCAAATCCCCATAATGCTGCTGTAAATCGTGTATAGCAGCCTTGAAATCTAATTTTACCGGCCGCTAAAAATGTGGCGTATCTAAATAATGATGTGCATCTGCCGTTCTGCACCTGTGTGGCAAAGTGCCCCGCCCCTGGGCTATTTATTTGTGTTTTATGTTATGTGTAGTGTGTTAATGTTGCTGTATAGTCATTGGTACACAGGATATAAATGGGTCTGTGTAACACGAGTGGGGTTTAAAATGTATGTTTGTATTTAGGCGCGAGAATTGCACAGCACTTCACGTGCAGGTAAAATGTAATATGTGAGCACGGGGAATTGCACTTTTATTAATTCACGTGCAGTTGTACCGAGACTCTAATTGAATGATTGATTAGAAATCGAGTCTCGGTACAGCTGCATAAAAGCTGCATGTTTTCACTCACTCAGGGTTGTGTGTTCGGTGAGTGGAGAACAGGTGTGGAGAGGAGAAAGTAAAAACGAAAGTAAATAATTATTTTGACTCACCATGTTTGTTTGTCTGTGAGTCCACTGTTTAAGTGTTAGTCAGTTTTGTTTCATCTCTTTATTTTGGCTAAAGTGCCGTGTCCTGTGTTTTGTCTTGCAACCTTTTATTTTCTGCTTGTTTAATTATTAAATGCTGAGCGGTAACAATCGCTCAGCTTCACCAAACTCCACCTCTCTGTTTATTTTGTGTTGGTTCCTGTTTCTGGTCTGACGTCACCCACTGCAGCTGTCTTTGTGACAACCTGCTATGAAATTTACACTTTGCCATCATTAATCCATTAAAATGATATTGAAATGCATTTAAATGAAGGAAAGACCATGGAATTGGACGGGATCTGGATACTAAGCGGGTGCAAACATTATAATGTGATGTAAGGATTTTGCCTTGCACTTTGGCAATTGCTGACCATCCAAACTTTTACACCTCTTATACAAAGTGCAAACCATTGTAGAAGCGAGTAACTAAGAGCTGTATAAAAGCACACACCTGCAGAGACCTGTTATTGGCTTCAGGGTGGCTGCTGTGGTATGCTTCCTGATGCGGCAACACTTGGCTCTTTTTGAGGAGAGGCAGGAACACGTTTAGAGAAGGGCGAGACGAAGAAGACCCCGCATATTCAATCCCGGGGTCACTTTTTTTGGGATGCTGGAGGATGTGGTGCTAAAGCGTTATTGTCTCACTCTGCAGGTCATTATGGACCTAATAGCTGAACTGAGAGATGAGCAGACCCCAGCGTAAATCTAGGGACCACTATCCCTGCACATGTGAAAGTGCTGTGTTCTCTGCACTACTTAGCCTCTGGTTCCTTTCAGACCACAGTTGGAATGTCTGGAGGGATGGCCCAATCCACCTTTTCCAGAGTGCTAGGCAAATTTCTGGGTGTTATGCTAAAAAGGGCAGGCTAATACATCATTCCCTAAGGATACTAGCATAACTGATGTTGGCTGAGGGTTTCCCAAACAACTCAGTTTCATGCTGAGTGACCTCAGCCGTAAGAGTCAGCTCCTTCTCAGAAAACTTTTCTTTGTAATCCCAACTGCAAGTGTAGCCACTAAATAGACCGATGTGTTCATTGAGACATTTATTATCACAATTGCGGATCATTATTGGTGCGTGTTGTGTAATTTGCATTGCTCTTAAGCTTACATAGGGGTGTAAAATAAATGCCTGGCCGCAATGCAATTTGAATTTTGCAACCACAATTATTTGTGCTGTGCCTATACTTACATCATCTCCAATGTCTGAGAAAATTAAGATAAATTGCTTATAATTGAAAGGGGAAAAAAACAAAAATCCAAGGGTGAGAAAAATAAGATTTGGCACTAAAAAACAATGTGTAACATCTTAAAAACCATGGCACAAGATTAGTATGTCACTGTAGTCTACATATTAAAAATAATTAGCATTCTATGAATTTTCATATTTTTTATTATATTAAAATGCTTCCGGACCAAGAGAAAACTGCCCAGACAGGGTACTAAATCTATGAGAAATATTTTACAAACTATACCACATGATTAAAGAAGTATGAACTCGTATAATGATAATGCTTTTAAATAAATAGAGGCTGAGCAACTAGAACTAAAGTTGCATGGATGAGAACAATAGAATTGCCTCATAGGTTTTGCTAGTTTTTTTTGTTTAAACTTTGCATATTTCATAATTCGAGCCTAATATTTTCTCTTTCTGCTTGTTGCTGTTATTCAGTCAAGATTCGAAAATAAAGATTTCAAAATGCTGTCTTAACTAGCTACACATATTGACACACCCAACTGCCCTTTAAATAGTATTTTAGCTTGTTTGCAGATCAGTTCAGTGACAAACACATTTGTCCCCAGCATTGTGATTTGAGGAAAACATATTTTTTTGAATTTCGCAATTGTAAGTGCACATAATAACTCCTCCTCCTCATTTGAGGAAAGCTTTTTTTTAAATGAGAAAGGTTTTTTTTTCTCCCGCAACTCCTGTAATTTAATCAATTTCACTTGGAACTTTTCTCAAGGCAGAATTGTGAAAAGTGCATCTCTTTTGAATATCTCGTACTAAGTTTCTTACCTACTTGCCTAAGCCCTAGGATCCCGATGTTCAGCCTCAACACGTCTTTCTCCATTCAGCTCCTGAACTTGGCTGCATTCCCATTTAGGACTATATTCCCGTTAAATCCTGGCACAGAACATTTTAGGAGAATCGGGTGCAATGCCCCTGCATGTTGTTTGATTCCTGATCGAGCATTCTGTTGTCAAGGTCTATCTAACACAAGTAGAAGCGAATTCATTCACAAATTAAATACAACTACAGGATAGTAATACCCCAGGAAAATGCTAAACTGTATTTTCAGTGTTACTAGTTCCCAAGTGTAAGGTTGCAAGGTATTAAATGATGTTTACTGGAATGTTGCCATCCCTGCTATTCAACAGCACAGCATACAGTGGATTGGTTGAGGGCAGTTACCAGTGGTGGAGGGAGTTGAATCCATTTTAATTGAGATAAGCAATTTCTCTTAGCTGTCAATATATGGCACCTGTTTTACCTCGGATCTCGCCCACCTAGGTGTTGGCTAGACTCAATCAAAGGGGCACAGTTGTGTAATGGTTCCCCTTGTGATATTGTATAATGGCATTCTCTGCTATTCCCCTAACCGAGCCTGGCTCTTTTAGAGCTGTCCCATTCCAGAGGAAATGGTTTAGAATCACATGAAACTTGTAAAACATTAAGCCTTTGTAATAAGATTTTTAAAATAAATCTTCCTAGGCTTCTGTTCTACTTCTATCTTTCGGCACACTTGAGGAATAACCTCCTGTTAAATTTTATTCTAAATAGCTTATTTAAGATAAAGTTAATGATTCACAAAATCAGTCTACAGTGCCTGATCTCCGGCTTTCAATATGTTTTGCTTTTGTGCCCGTCCGAGCACTTTTGTCTTGTTGCATCTTTCAGCCTTATCTTCTAGATGTGTGCTTCCTGTAGCCTGTCCTTTCATGCCATGTTACTGAAAAAACATCACCAACTCGGGCAACTTTCATTCAAGTTAGGTTGTAAGCACCCTTAATTTATGTAAAAAACAGGTGGAAAATCTGACAGAAAAGGCTGTTGGAATGACAGTTTTTTTTAAATAAAACTTTGATGAATCACTCTCCATTTAAAAAAAAATGTAAGCACAAAGTCTCTGAAAACATTAAAAAAAAAATGTCTGAACACGACACATTGATGAATAGATAAGGTGGCCAGACATCCCGTTTTGGACGGGACAGTCCCATTTTTGGAACACTTGTCCCAGTGTCCTCAAAACCTTTCCTGGGACGCTCATTTTGTCCTGTTATTCTTTTTTTATTCCAGAGCATCGTCATGCCGGTATCATTTGTTGTAAGGTTGAACGACCAGTAGCATTAAAAAGTGGCTGCACAGCACCGTGCAAATCTGGAGAATTACTGAACAGTCAACGTTCATATTTGCAACCAATCACAGCAAATTTGTGGTGGGTTTATTCACTGACTGCTGCTAAAACAAACTGGCTGCTATCCTCGTCTCAATCATCATTCTGAAGAGCAGGGGGGCCAGTAGACCTCTTAGAGGGGCCACCATTTAGACACATACTTTTAAACAAGAACAAAGAAGCTCTGTCTCTTCAGCTGAGAAAAAAAAAGTCTGGATACTTCTGTACATAAGTCTATGGAAGCAATATTATTCTGAGGCTTCTGACAGTATATCAAAAATAAGATCCTGTTTATAAACAACATATTTGGTCACTTCAAAATAGCTCAATTATAGCAATCGCTTTGTGAAGGGCCATTGTATTTTTGAGTAATGTAGTGCCAATGAAAGAATGCATACAGAGAACTACAAAGATCAAAAACTATCTTTGCACGTGGTTCACTTTGAATTGCATGCTAAGTGCAGCTGATGGTTGTAACAATGTATGTATGGAATGTGCCTTCACACCTCCATTAACCCCACTCATCACTGATGCACCATTGTAGCACTGGCTGATGCTGCTGTCAGCATTAAAAACTATTTCAGAGAGGTGCTGAAGTATTTGAGTTGTAATGTATTCTGCATTCAATTGATGCAATTCAACAAGCCAATCACATGCTGCTCAGGTATTGAATCAGTAACAAATCTTACCATGATGGACAGATTTTCTACATTGCACTTATCTCCTGTCCCATCATTTTTGATACAGTACCCACTAGACTCAGAATGCATATATTTGTCTTTTTTTTGTGTTTTTTTTTTAATAAATGTAGTCATCTCCAATTTTTTACCCTGGTATTCTCCCCAATTTAGTATGCCCAATTATTATCTGTATCTTTGGCTGACCAATTATCTTCAGGCTCTGCTCACCGCTACCACCCCCGCGCTGACTCAGGAGAGGCGAAGACAAACACACGCTGTCCTCCGAAGTGTGTGCTGTCAGCCGACCGTTTCTTTTATACACCACCATGCAGCCACCTCAGAGCTACAGCGTCAGAGGACAACGCAGCTCAGCACAGCTTACAGGCAGGCCCACAGGTGCCCGGCCAGACCACAGGGGTCACTGGTGTGCAGTGAGCCGAGGACACTCCACTTGTTTGGGGACAAGCAGAGAATCAGTGATTTCTCCCATTTCCTGTCTGTGTTTAAACTCACTCCAAATGAGAAGGGTATTGCTGCAGAACGAAGGCTCAGACAGCATAGCTCACACAGGGTAGCTCACACAAGGTAGTGCTGCGTGCGCAACTTGTAATAAACGTCATCATTATAGTCTACAGCCCGATCACAAGATAAGGGTGATAAATTGAGGTACTAAAACAAAAGTTTATTTCATAACAATAACGGTTCGTGGAGTATTGGCTGTAACTTTAAATAGACACAACAATAACCTGACCCTAAACCTCAGGTTTGTAGGGTATTATGATCACGTGGTAGGGGTGTTAATGGTCAGTGATGCACTACGTAAATTACGAGTTGTGCATGCAGCACTACCCTGTGGGAGCCTTCATTCTGCAACTATATACTGCTGCTACAAACCGCAACCACTTGTAAATGCGTATGACTCGTGGCATGTTTGTGGAAACCCTTTTCACGTTCAAGCGCAGTTGTTAAACCCGCGTACTGTACACGGCATCCTTGTCATTTACGAGCCCGAAAGGAAAACAAAAGCAGGTCTCTTTTGTTACAGAATACTTGAACCTGGGACGCATTTTAAACCAACTTGCGTTAAAGCTTCTCTCTTGACGAGCAAACATACCTTGGCGTGGATAAGAGTTTTAAACAGGCCGGCTAGGAGTATCTCTATTAAGATCGTCAGCTATTGCACTAGAAGAACAAGAAGCAATGGCAGATGTTATGTTACTTTCCTCTGTTGGACTTTTTATCAGTGCCACTAGTAGTAATGTGAGGCATGGGTTCTTTATTTTGTCGAATAGGAAACCAATCTGTTGTGATGCAGCAGAACTAAAATGAATTTATGGCAAAAAAAAAAATGTATTTCCTTGGCAAACTTTTATACTTTAAACTAAAATCACAAACCTAAATTTACTAACCTTTTTATAATCTCTCTGTCAACTTTTCTTAACTGTCTACAGTACATCCCTCTTTCTCACACACACACACACTCTTTGTTTTTATGGCTTCCTAAATCGGATGTGAGCTTAAACTGAGTGGGCGGATATATGTTTTTTTTAATAATGTAACGCGCTTTGCAAGTACTGTATATTCAAGCCTATGAGTCAAATAGAAAATGTAAAAATGCACGGATGAAATTAGAAAATGAATTGAATATACGCATTTGTCCCACCCAACTTCACTCTCTTAGGAGAGATTTAAAAAATAATAATTTGAAAATGATTTTTTAAAACCGTTTGGGAAGGTGGATCTGGGGGAGCAAACCCCCTCGTTTCCCTGTAAACCTTTGGATGGCCGGGGGCCCATATTAACAATGCCGGCTCATTCATGATACTATAAACACGGGTATTGTGCCCATTAAAAAAAAAATAAATTTTTTTTTTAAATTGATAGTTGATTCTATACAACAGATGCATCCACAATGTTCTTGAAGTTTCACATCCTAGCCTTGTATTTAATGTATTATTCATTGTTTTTTCACTGTATTTAATGTATTATGCATTGTTTTTTTACTGTATCTTGTAAAGCGCTTTGTGATGGTGGTCCACTATGAAAGGTGCTATATAAAACAGATAGACTGAGTGATAGTTGAGAACGGCATATGATACAAACAGTTTAAAACAATTACAAAAAAAGAATCACATCCTCGTTTCATTTTAGTCTTGAAAAAAAGAAGACTACGCAGCGAAATTATTCAAGCATTCAAATTCTAAAAGGTATTGACAATGTCGACCCAAGGGACTTTTTCAACCTGAAAAAAGAAACAAGGACCAGGGGTCACAAATGGAGATTAGACAAAGGGGCATTCAGAACAGAAAAGAGGATGCACTTTTTTACACAGAGAATTGTGTGGGTCTAGAACCAACTCCCCAGTAATGTTGTTGAAGCTGACACCCTGGGATCCTTCAAGAAGCTGCTTGATGAGATTCTGGGATCAATAAGCTACTAGCAACCAAACAAGCAAGATGGGCCGAATGGTCTCCACTCGTTTGTAAACCTTTCTTATGTTCTTATGTCCTCCTTTTGCTTTTATTATGGCTCTCAGATGTTTATGATAATTCTTAACCAGTGTGTTACATCTTGTTGGTGAAATCTGGGCGCATTCTGTCTTGCACATTTGCATCACTTCACACATACTGGAAACACAATGCTTGGCTGCAAATTTTTTTTCAGATAATTCCAAAGCATTTCCATTGGATTGAGATCTGGGAATTTTGAAGGCTGTTCCAGAGTTTGTATCTTTATTTTCTTCAATTCCACAGTTGACATAGCCATATGCTTTGGGTCAGCCTACGAGCAGATGTTGGGGCCTGGTGTGGTCTCAGAAATTTGAAGCTACTCTTTCTTGTTTATAAAATTATCATTTTCAAAGCTACACCATATAAACTTGAAAATAAAGGCAAAGGTTTGTTTGTGTGTTTGTTTTTTTAAACCTCTGGAGACCTCTTGTGGCAAGATTGAAAAAGATGTGTTAATAAATGACACACTCATTTTCAGAAATTTCTCAGAATGACAGCAAAAGTGTATTCTGTAAAATAGTCTCACTCTGCCTGCAAATGCAGTACATGCAAAGTGTGACTTACAGATGGATTAACGGACATACTGACACCTCCCTGAATGTCCACCATGCGATTTCTCAATAACTTGCTAATAATTATGCTACTACCAAGTTTCACAACTGGAAAAGTGGTTTTCCAAAATGTGTGATGTGTGACATACTTTTGTCTGCAACTGTACAGATGTACTGGCACCCTTCACTTAATATGATATAATCCAAGAAAACATGTTAAATAAAAACATTTAGAGAACATTAGCCAGTAATTAATATCATAAAGACCAAAAATCACACAATTCAAGCAATCTTTCTATATTTAAAAAAAAAAAAAAAAAAAAAAAAAAAAAAAAAAAAAAAACAACAACAACAACAAAAAAAAAAAAACATCTGTTTATCACCTTTAAGTATTGGCAAAAAATTGATACAACTAATTTAAAAAAAAAATTTCATTGATTGAAAACCATTACCCTGTAGTCAGAAAAAGGGGAAGTATTCCCAACATCTGTTGAAAAAGAACATTTTGGCAACACAGCAAGATGATGTTCATGACAAGGAGTTGGATTCACATTGAGAAACATACTGCAACAAAGAAAATGGTTACAGAACAGTATCAAAGGAATATGGAATACCCAAATCCACAACCAGAACAATAATAATTACAAAAAAAACTGTAAATGCACCTTATCAGCATTGAAAAAGAATGCGAAAGTATTAGCATGGAAATTTCAAGTTTGTAATAGAAACATAAGTGCAATATTATGTCCTGGCTGATGTAATACATGAATTTGTTCATGTGTGTAACTCGTGGTAAACAGATTTGCAAGCAAATCTCTAGAAATAAAAGGGACAAATTATATAAAGCAGGCTAATGTAATCTCACTTAATAGGACTAATTTAGGCTGGTTTCACAGACCCTGATAAACACTATACTTGCAATATCTAATGTTACTTCAGGCAAGGTAGTCCAATGTCAGTGATACATCTGTAAAACCAGAAATAAACGTGGATCTTTTTCCTGCTGCACTAAATCTGATCTAGTTTAACTGGCCACCCCAGTAAGCCAATTAATTTCTGTTATGCTGCAACTGGAAAAATGAATGGTATTAATATTTGTCCATGCAAGTGGATCAAAATCATGTATTAAGTCTATTTGGCAAATCTAGAGGAATATATTCTTTTGTAGTCTGAAAGCCCTTAAAAAGGCTTCAAGATTATTCTAATGTGATCTGCATCAGTTATTCTGACCATCACATCCTCACCATTACAGGGCATGTTCAACACAGCTCAGTAAAAATAAATACATAAATGAATACATCAATTAATAAATAGATATAAATATGTATTTATGTATTTATTTTTAATTTTTGCATAGCAGCTACATTATCCCTTTCATCCTCTAAAATCATAGCAATCTTTACCAACACGTTGGGCTCCATCAGCACAGTGGTCAGAGTCACTGCACCCACAGCAGAGCCTTTGTTAGACAGAGCCTGTTTAAAATAGGTTTCCATCTCCATTAGGTCTTTTTGAAACCGGCGGAACCACTTCAGACGGAAAATACTCAATCAAGACCACATCAACCCTTTTGATTTTTGCATGGGGGTATGTTAATTAGGTACCCAATTAATTTTGCATAACATTCCTCATACTGTCGGAATCAGAGTTTTGCGACTGTTCTCATCCTTCCTGCCCATTTTGGATTTTTGCTCGGAACATGAAAAAGTAAAAACCCCGCCACAAAAGCCCTCCTGAAGGTCGGAAAAGCTTTGATATTCAGAAACACTGTGTCACAGGCTTGGCACTGTTGCGAAACTGAGGTACAAACTGATTTACAAAAAAGAGAATATGCCCTTGAACGAGAAGCAGATCTCCTGAAACTGCATGGCACTGTTTATTTTAGCCATGTTGTTTTTTTTACTTCTCTGGAGGAAAGTGCATCTTGTTGTTTACCTTGACTTCAACTCTTACTTACTCTTATAGGTGTTTAAATTTTCACGTCAATTTTCAAATGTTGGTGCTGTAGTATAATTGACTTTTGCCTGTCTTTAGTTTCGTTCAAGTAACTGTTTCGCAACTGTAGATTCGCAGATTTCAAGTTAGCTATAACGTTTTATTTATAAGTAACTTAAACTGCAAGTGTTAATAGTTGAAAACATGCAAAAAGGTCTAACTAAGCAAATTATTAGTTCAATTAGGAGTACAGTTAAGTAACAGAGCTCGGCTGGAATGAAAACCAGCAGACACAGGGGGTCCCCAGGACCCAGTTTGAGAACCCCTGGGATACACTATGATGGATTAAACCGCGCAGAGCTAGAAGTCAGTTAATATTAATGTTTGCAACGTTGTCTGTGATTTTAAGGGTTCAATTGGGCATTTCTAGAATGAACTTGAGTGTCGTCCTCATGGTCCCACTCCTACCTACGTCATCAACGCAGTTGCAGGTCGTACCCTGACAAAAAGCAAAACAATATTACTATGCTCTTTTTTTTTTTTTTGACGTGTAAGACTTTCCAATCAAACCCAGTGCTGCGTTCAATAAGCAGAGCACTATGCCGTGGCTTTACGTGACATACGTTAGCTCTTATAACAGTGTGTTACGGAGAGAGAACTTTCCAGATAGTGGAAAACACAGCACTAACGCTGTTTTTGGCTTTATTTATGGAAGGTTTGAGCAGAAAAATCTGCTGATTAATGGCTCTATTGCACCTGCATCGAGAGCCAACACCACTGAATTCAAATACATGCAAGAGTCCTGTACAGATTGAAAACTACATTGAGAGCATTGTTCCTCAGTACTGTTGATTGTTGCATATTGCATGTTTTAGTACACATAAACACATACACACACACGTTCATAGCTCACCTTTAACACACCGTTGTTCGTTTATTATTTCTTTTTAAATGCCTTTAAGAAAACATTCCTTAAGGCAAGGCCGACCGAACAAACAGTAACAAACCGAGCGTTTCATATGTTGCAGGCCACGCGGCAGATTCACCTCGTTTAAAAGGAAATTGTCAATGAATCAGGCTGTTAATTTAAATAAACCACAACATTTTCGCTACGAAAAATAACGCACACAGATATGTTGGGAAATTACACCACAGTTGCCACACTGTTATTGTACCTTCGCCACTTTGAAACGCCCACCGAATAAGCGCCTTAGAATGTTAGCTGTTAGGAAGCGCTCCCTGCGTGCAGATTATTCGATTCAAAGCACCACTTTGCGGTCTGCCTATTGGACGTACCCGATTTTTAACCCTCTGGAGGCAGGACCACATATCATCACCTCTATGATAGTCTGTCTACGAGTTTATCATTATTGGCTGTGCATCCCCCTCACCATGTTACTCAAAGATAGTAAAAAGAAGGATAGGACAATGATGTCATAGATGGGAGGAGCTAAGACGGGTCGAGTGCCTGGAGCCCAGATTTTGTTCAAATTTTGAATAGTTGCAGTAACTACTAGAGTCCAGCCAAGTTAGAAGAAAGGCTGCAGCAACATTGCTGTGATTCTCAATAGTCAGTACAACATTTTTAAACATTTCAAAACAAAGAACATAACATGTAGTCAAGTAAAATGTATGTATCACACCAGAGTATTCCACATGTACAGAAACATCGGCAACTCCATATGGATGAAACTAAGTTCAGTTGTTATAATTTCATTTTATTCTATATATTTAAAAAAAAAAATTTAAAACAGACGTTTCAGTGCATTTACAACTTCATCAGACACTTCCAACCAAGAATCACACAAATATATACAATTGCAGATAATTATAAATAAATAACAACTGCTATAAATGGACCCCAGTTAGACTGATGTATACAAAAGCACAAAACCATACAAAATTAACTTTCAAAAATACAAATAATAGAAAGAAGGAAAAAATACACATTGCATTAAAAATAAGTTGTAATTCTTCATAGATACTTAAAGTGCATAAAGTATCTGCCTAAATTCAGACATGTGATTATTAGTACATACAACTTTTATTTGATATATAAAGAGGTAAGCAATGTAACAAAAGTCAAGAAACACTATATATATATATATATATATATATATATATATATATATATATATATATAGTAGCGTGCACGGGGGAAGGCAGCAGCAGCAGCAGGGCTGGTAGGTGACATAATCACATACAAAGACATAAGCCTGATATACACTCCTTGCAAAGGAGCTGGCTCTTTTGTACAGCAGTATCAGCGCTATGCTTTAGTGCGAGAGGTCCCGGGTTCACGTCTGCCCTCAGCCTGTGTGTCGATTGCCTCACCCTGTGTTATGCGCCTGCCTGCGGGAGCCGAGATCTCTACATTTGTGTCAGATTGGAGGCAGGTACCCCGGCACGCACTCGTCGGACTGTACCCTGGTGAACAACTCCAGAGTTTTTTCCTAGAGGAATGATCATTTTTTGATGTCATTACTGCGATATTGTGCCTTTTTTTCCCAAATGGCTCAGGATGTAAATATTGCCTTCATCCATGCGGTCTAGGTTAACGCAGACAGGCGCATCACACAGGGCGAGGCAATCCACACACAGGCGGAGAGCGGGCGCGAACCCTGGGTCTCTCGCACTGAAACATAGCGCAGATACCGCTGTACAAAAGAGCCGGCTTCTTTGCAAGGAGTGTATATCAGGCTCATGTCTCTGTATGTGATTACGTCACCTACCAGCACTGCTGCTGCCTTCCCCCGTGCACGCTACACTCTCCCCTGCCAGCCTCAAGTCCACCCCGGACTTGCTCACCAGGCTACAGTTCGACGAGTGCGTGCCGGGGTACCTGCATCCCACTACTAACACCAATGTAGCGATCTCGGTTCCCGCAGACAGGCGCAACACACAGGGCGAGGCAATCCACACACAGATGGAGGGCGGGCACGAACCCAGGACCTCTCGCACTCCAGCACAGCGCTGATACCGCTGTACAAAAGAGCCGGCTCCTTTGCAAGGAACATATATTGGGCTTATGTCTCTGTGTGTGATTACGTCACCAACCAGCCCTGCTGCTGCCTTCCCCCCGTCCACGCTACAGTATGTATATATATATATATATATATATATATATATATATATATATATATATATATATATATATATATATATATATATAAAACACGAAGGAATTACAAATTATTTTGAACTGTCACATAATCATAGACTGGTTCTTAAATTCTCTTACAAATTACAGAAAAGTTAATTTATTCTGCTGTCTGTTCAATGTTTGTACATTACCTTTCACCGCTGAGTGGGCTCCAATAATGGCGCCTGTAGTGATTGCAGGCATTATCCACGGAATAGTACGATTGATTGTCCTATCTATGGTCCTATCCTTTTACAGGGTGCGCTCTATTCATTTTCGATTGGCTGCTGTAGCTGCAGTGGTTATTTTTTTCAAGGGTTTCCCTTGAGGCTAAGATCAAATATGATTGGACCCTTGGCAGCAGTACCACTCGCTCATTGGTTCGTAGATTGGTACACTCGCTGATTGGATTCAAAGGGGTGAGGGAGGCGGTGGCCGATGGTTACCGGGAAAATGGCGGCGACCGGCGCAGAGGGTGATGATTGAGAATTGGGGAGGGGAGAAACCGATACTGATATCGGGGGTAATGAGGGCACAAAATCGCCGATACCCGATTCTTGCGGTATGTTTATTGCAAATAGTCTCTGCTAACAATTAGTTTGGTATCGGTTAGGAAAATAAAACATACAAATATACAGATCTTCCCTGGCAACATATTCGGCTTGGATGCATACGGATTTTAATGTTTTTTTAAATGTTCACTCAGTTTCTGAATCCAGGAGTTTAGCAGAAATTACTTTTTATATTACATCTTTGATTTTTATTTTCACCAGAGATGACTTTTTAACACAAATCAATAGAAACAGAACAGCTGGGATAATATATTTTTATTTATTGATCCAGAAGGAGAGAGCGGATTTTTAAAGTATTACCGTTTTTTTAGTTTTTTGGGGGCGTGTGTTCTGCATTAGAAAATGGATTGAAGAAACCCTACTAGTCGTACCTGCGCACTCAGCCAGCTTGCAGACAAACATGTAAGTGAACTAAGAAAATTAATTTCTGTATAAACTCTTACTGTATAATCTGTCACATAACTGTTAGACAACATCACACGCAGCTAGTTTTATTTTTGTATAAATGTTGGGAAATAAAAACATACTAAGAGAATTTGATCAGTGTTGAAAATCTTGAAAAATGTCACTTGCAACCAACAGTGTTTTGCATATCAACAATAAGCCGATTTCTGGTAGTATTTTACACTGGTTTTGTCTTTTTGAAATCAAACTGTACAGTGTGTGAAATTAGCACACTTTATAGTTAATAATAATAATAATAATAATAATAATAATACACCAAATGCCACCTTTGGGTGGAGACGAAGCTGGAAATTGTACAGTTTTATTTTATGTCTACAGCCACTGTACAAAGACTTGGCATTTTTTACCAGTGGCTTCATTTTTTGGGGGGAGAAACCGTGTTGTTACAAGGTAGTTATGTACGGTGGCGGCTCATGAAGGTGTCGGGGGATGCTCGACAATATCTTCTAAATGTACTCAGTATTATTTTGCTGATTTACTCAGAAATCCGTAAAACGGCAATTTCTGTGTTGCTAGCCCTTCTCGACTGACATGTATAGTGAAATGTTTACATAAGTAGTGCGGAGTCCTTTTTCAAACCAAGAACTATGTACCAGACTGCTGATGGTGTGCCGTTGTACCGCTCAGAGGTCCCATATACGGTGAATTCCTGTGAAAGGTAGGCGGGCACCAAATGTAATATTCTGTTTTGTACACATGACCAGCACCACCTGAACTGGCTTGTATGTCTGGATTTATAAAATATTACATTTTACTGTTGCAAAATCCCACTTATTCCCTGGAGAAAAAGATTGAAACTGCAGTCAGTGTCCCTGGGGAGAATAAACCACAGGTGCATGAAAAATAAAATACATACATTTAAATTTGCTGATGGACTGCCTGTAATTTTTAAAACTAATTAAACACAGAGTTATGAACTCTTCCTGTGCTTTAGAAGTTTTAACCATCTTTTTTGTGACTCCATCAGGCAAACCATAGAAAGAAAAAATGTCCAGCCAAGCTGCAGTGAAAATTAAGTCTTCTTTTCACTGCAGTATGAACAACTGAAACAACCAAGATACTTTAAGAATCCTCACCTTGTCAGCTGTTGACACAAGCTTCAACACTTTCAAATAATGAACCTGGTGTGAGAGTAAAGCTCATAGCAAAACATGGCCTGGCATTCTCCCATCCTTCTGTGTTGTACTCAGTTTTGCAGGTGGTTTGACTGACTAGGGGCATAAGATCAGATGAGTTGCCCACATACTATTGATGTGTTTGACAGCTACCACATGGGTGGGAGTGTTCCGTCTATAGACGATTTTCTGTCTTAAAAATATTTTGTGAAATGTGAAAAATGAGTGTGTTTGGAATGTGCACTGTAGTAATGTTGGCGAGCCCAAAGCTGATTTCGTAAGCAAAAACGAAAAGTTGTTTTCAGCTTCTTGCAATTTACCGTGAAAAATATGCATGTTATTTTCCTTACAGTATTACATTGTAAAGTCATACTTTTATCAGAGACTTGCATTTGGTTACTATGACAACGGGGTCACTCAAATACCGACTTCTTGATTGATGTACGAGTTATACTTGTAATAGTCTGTCTGTACATTGACCTAGCGAGTCAGTGACATATGATGTTACAATTTACTAATAATTTGAATGTATCTGTGGTTTTAAAACTTAATAATTATTTCTATGTAGTATTAGAAATTTAAAGAAAAATAATAATAAAAAATTTAAAGGCAGCAAAATATGTAAATTGCTTTTTTTTTTCAATAGTGTGTCAACATAATTTTAAAAGGTTTACAAAACTTGACAATGTCGCTGAATTTGTCACTCAAAGTTGTTTTTAAAAAAAATCTATTTTTGTCTGTTTACGTTTTTTTTTTTTTTTTTGCCGCCAACACATTTATAGAACATTGATACATTTTTAAAGATTGTTTCAGTAGCGACTATAGTTTCAGTGTTGGAATGTCGTTTGACCTTTGACGTAACGCAGATTTTTCCGAAATTAGCTCCGAGATATTCTGTTTAATAGAATTGAAATAAATAGAATATCTTTGGTAAGCTGTTCCTGAGAAAATGCAGTGGAAACGAGCATCCATATTTATCCAGAAACGAGGTATTCTCAGCACAGTAATAAGCTTTTAGTTTTGGTTTGAAGGCAGCAGGAGCAATTATTTTTCTTTGCATTTGCTTGACAGACGCCCTTATGCAGGGCGAGTTAGAGGTAACAAGTTATTACAATAAGCTAAGAAACAAGCAGCACAGTTTTTTTTTTTTCATTTTCTGTTTGTACTTTGTTTTGTAAAATGAAACGGTTTGTGCAATTATTGTGTACAGTGTTTTGTTTCTGTAGGTTGTATATGCATATTTGCTTTGTATTTGTAGTGTATAAGCTACCTGCAACTAGTGTTAAAATATAAACTTCTAAAAATGTTTGCCTTGCTTCACTGGGCACCATACATTTTCAGTCTTGGCTACTTTGCTGTGCTCCCACCCCAGCTCCCAGAATGATCAAACGAGTGATTCAATGATTAAGAACATTTTCTTGTCCTTCTGTGAACCCAGTATCTGCTCCCAGGCAGGCAGCAAACGTTTCAACACCTGTACAAACGATTTCTCCGCACAGAATTGCAAGCTGTAATGAATAGCTTGCGTTGTATTAGTTAGTTATCCTTAAGCAGCGTCCAGAAAGGTGAAACGTGTTCACATCATGAACTAGCAAGAACAGGGCAGTGAATACAAACAGGTCACTGTCAAGTGACTTCCCCCAAGGTCATTGTGAATCGGAGGCATTCAGACCTTTCTTGCTTAATTACTTTGTTTTTAATTTTGAAAAGGAAGGAAAATAAGTTAAACATCCAGGAACTAGCCACATATGGCCCTACAAACCCTTCACTTTTTTAAGAACAACTGTATGTCATCATGCTAGGTCATTCAGACCACAAACCACAAGTTTTCAGTCCAGTGTTTGATGCTTAAATATTTCAAGTAGGGGTGTTCATGTTTAATGTTTGCTTAGAAGTATAGTGCTGGTCATTGTATTTCTTATTAGATGTGTCTTTTCCATAAAAAACATGCTGTAAACATGTACAGTAGTCGACAAACACACAGATACATGTGATATCAAGATATACAGGGTCAAAATCATACACTTAGGTAATCATTATTTTCCAAGTAATTGAAGTAAGGTAAAACTATTTTTCAGTTAGAATATTGGATGTTGAACATTTTGTGAATGCTGACTCCACATGGAATGCCACAAACTGTTCATATTTGTATATTCTATCTCCCTATTTAAAACAGGTGTTTGAATTATAAATTGAATACAATTAAAATGAAATACTTTTATTTTTTATTTGGGGTGAAAAACAAAAAAAACACTGCGTGGAGGGAAAAAAAAGCCCTGCTACACAGGACCTTGAAATAAGTGTAACTGAACACAGTGTCCTGGCTATATCTGTCTGGGCTGGTGAAGCTAAAAAGGGAATTCCCTTTTATGTACTGTATACAACACTCTGTTCTGAAATGTAGTTAAGTGTTGGTGTCCTTGGCCAGCCTTAAAGGGTTATACCCTAAAAAATGTAAGTTTTTTTGTTACAATTTTATTTATGATATTTATATGGTGATGGTGAACATTATAAAGTCTTGCTTTTGCCATGCATCTGAAATGTTGATGGTTTACTCAGTGTAACAAGTGTAGGAATGGATAGTAAAGGAATCTTAAGTTTTTTGTAGTGACAGTAATACTTGACAGAAGCAGCAGTTTGTTTTGTAAATTCTTATTTTTATTCCTGTTGTTGGTAGGTAGTTCAAAATAAAATTTAAAAAATTGCTTGATTTACTGCTCGACAGGGATAGATAAATTGAACCACTGCCTCCTGCTTTTCAATTCAGTTAGCTCACTAAGGCTGAATTATATGCTAATCAGTGCTATAATTATTACCTCAAGTTTTGTAAAGTTAATTTTATCGGGCTGTTAGATGCTGTTAAGATCAGACAAATAAGCTTTTGGACTGACTTGTCAAGCTGACGCATTAAATGACATGTTTCAATCTGTCTGGTCATAAACCAGCTAGCTGGATGCTCTGGTAGACAGGACGATGTGTCAAGATTAATGTAAGGATGTTTCTAAAGCCCCTTTTATTTTTCTTTAATTTGCAGGTTTAGTGTGCTGTCCTCAGCCCCTTCCGGCTACCTTTCTATACCATGCTCCGGCTACTCTGCTGGCTTGGTCCACTAACGCGCGGGACAGCCAGCTTTCGCTTCGCAGAGGGACTGCACAGCCGGCCAGGCAGCAGCACCAACGCATTCCCTCTGGTTGCGACCACCGGCTTCCTCGCCCGTCCCGCAATGATGTATGCCACTCGCTTCTACAGCAGCGGTGGGGGTAAGCCAGGCAGGAGGGCTGGCATCGGGGGAGGAGGGCTTCCAGTGCTGGACAACCACCACCTCCCTCAGTCTCACCCTCACCCGCAAAACTACCAGCCCCATGTCAACCAGGGGAGGCCAGACGTGCACCGCAGCCACTACCACCACCACCACAGCAAGAAGAAGACCTGGAATTTTATCCACGAGAAGATGAGCTATGACACCTTCTTCACCATGAAGCGCCTGATAGACCGGTCACGTACTGTGGATGAAGTGCTGCGCTGGGTCACCCAAAACCCGGGAAAGATCTCCTACAACCACTACCCCATCGCCCTGCAGAAGATTGGGCAGCTTCTACAGCAGCAGGGGGGAGGGGTGGGAGGCCTAGCAATGGGGGCTGCTGTGGGGGAGAGCCACTATCGGCAGATCTCAGAGCAGCATGACTTCCAGACGCTGTGTGACGCTATTGTCAGTGACTGCGCCAAGTTTGACAACTTCAGCATCGTCAACTGCCTCTACGCTGTAGCAGCTCTGGGTGAGCGGATTGTGGTGTTTGCACGTTTTTCTTGAAGAACAGTTTTCATACTGTGCTTACAAGATAAAAGCTGCAGTCGCAGACAAAATTATTGGCACCCTACACTAAATATAAGATCATTTAAGAAAACATGGTAAATACAAGCATTTAGTGAACATTGAAGTAAGGTAAAACTATTTTTCAGTTAAAATATTGGATGTTGAACATTTTGAGAATGTTGACATTAGGCTTGTAACGATAACGATAATAACCAAATTATTTATTGTTTGGGACCCCACGATAACAAATCGATAATATTTTAGTGAAATTGAATATTCCATGAAATTAAAAACCATGTCTTGTAAATTACTGTCAAGAACGAAGTCTGTGTTGTTGCTTCTAAAATTTACTGAGAATATGCATCTGAGAACAAATACAGGATGATGATGCAGAGATCAAGAGTAACCTGCTTTAATGTATTTTATACATATTTTGTTTTAAATCAGTCTCAACTGTAGCTGTGTGATCCAATGAAACATTGCAGGTTATACCAAATAGTTTGCCACCAGTAGAATGCAAAATTATTGTATACAATCCGCTGCAATAATTAGTGTAGATTTTTAAAAATTAATTTTGGAAACTCACAAATTGTTCGCTTGCTTAACAATATCTTTTGAGATCTCCTAAGATACTAAACCCGCCCCAGGGGCCCATATCTACCAATCAATGAGGAGGAGCCCAGAGTGGTTATTGGCGGCTGTTAAGTGTCAATCAATAAATCCTGTCCAGTTTTCTTTTTGAAATTGAAGCAAGCTAATCACATCAGGAATCTGAACCGATACACATAACTTAATTTGATTTAAGTGCAGGGTGAAAGTACACAAAATAGACAGTTTCCATTGCAGGAAAGGGTAGGCTACCTCTGATTGTTTGGAAAAATGACGATATCGTTGTATTCACTGAAGATAATGCAAATTTAAGTGGCTATGCAAAGTCATGTAAAGTTTTGATTCAAAAAGTGAAATGCATATCTGCAGCCGAGGCACACTGGAAGGGACTGCTGCTTTCGCTAGCAGAAGCTGGGCCACATAATTCATAAATTGTAACCAACAGCAAAAAAAAAATATCTAATTATTTCCATGTGAATAGGTCATAAAGTTAATGTAGTTTTCAAACCTTGTTTTTTTTTTTTTCTCCTTTGGAAAGTGGAGGCTCTTTTTTTTTTTTTCTTAATTTACCTTTAATGTTTACAATAGAAATGTGTCAGATTTTACACAGCAAGGCAAAGCGAGTGATGGCAGGAATATGAGAATTGGAGAGTGCTATATTTAAAGCATTTTAACTTGATAAAGATTGATAGTCATTGTTAGAATTTGCACGTTAATCAATGTCAATGTCGGGTTTCAATTTACAATATTAGTTGACATGCAATGCCACATACTGTTCCTATTTGCACAGTCTATCCCCCTATTAAAAATAAGTGGTTGAATTATAAATTGAAATTAAATACTAATTTTTTTATTTGGATCAAAAAACAAAAAAACACCCCGTGGGAGGAAAAGCCCTGCTACACAGGACCTAACCCTAACCCTAACCCTAACTGTAACTGAATACAGTGTCCTGGCTATATCTGTCTAGGCTGGTGAAGCTAAAAATGGAAATAGCCACTAATTTAGTATGACAAAGAACAACATATACAATGTCTTGTAGTTTTTAACAAAACATTTTAATTAAAAAAATAAATAAATAAAAAACAGATATTTGTTCGTATTGGCACCTGTACGTTAATTCTATGAAAATATAATAGAACTAATTAAAAAATGTATTAATTGATTGAAAACTATTACATAGTAACTAAGCTGCATTATAAACCCAATAGCCAGAAAAAGAGGAAATTATTTGCAACATCTGTTGAAGAAGATTCTTCAACGGGTGATGACTAAGACAAAGGAGTTGGATTCAAGTTTGAGAAAAGCACTTGTAGCAAACTACAACAAAGCAAATGGCTACAGAACAATATCAAAGCTATAATCAAGAAGAACCGCAGAACAAATTCAACTGAAACGCTTGAAAGAAGTGGATGTCCCAAGAAAACAAACATTGAGAACAAACACTGAAGCATTTTTTCCAATAGTGCAACATCAAAATTTAAGCAAAAATGTTATTTTGCAAACATAACATTAATCAAGGATGAGTGTGGGCTTGAACACCGGGGCTGGAACTTCGTGCAAGCAATCACGGAAACACTGCAGTTGATGGGGTTGGGAGCTGTGTTAAGAACAGTGTGTGGACTGCAGTTTTGGCAATGAAAGCTATGGTCAACAGTGCAGAGTGTGCAGAACAAGTGATAGATAATGTAAATGTAATTTTTATTCCCTCATCAGAGTCAACCAAACACAGGCTAGAAAGGGGTCCTGACGCTGTCTGCTACTCAAAGTCTAGCAAAATTAACTTCATGATTCATGTCCATTCGCTTGGAACAATATTTGATTTGTTTAGTGGTGTTGAAAGTGCTCAACTATCAGAACCAGTATCAGGAGTATTTGTGGTGACTTGAGTACCAAGCACTTCAGCTTTATTGTCCAAATTACCGATGCATAAAAGACAAGACCTTGTAAAGTTGTGAGATTTGTGTACACTGAAAAGAATCACGATTAGCACAATGGACATAGTGCGTGGTCTGTTGGTTCCAGAGATTAACAAGTACTGTGGTTATTTTTTTTGGGAACCATTCTCTGAAGTAATCTAAACTCACAATATAATGGCTGTGATTTAAACTGCTAATATCATTGAAAAAGACCTGAAGTCTTTTTGGAAGGTTATGTTAATTTTAATTGGAGTCAATAATTTTGAAATGCATGCCCATGTTGAATGTGGAGAGGTAGTTGCTCTCTTATTGGCCAAGTGTAAATGTCAACTTTAAAAAGCACTCATCTTTAATTTTGGTTTAGTGCAACATCTTTCACAGTCAACTAATTACCACATAGCTGGCAAGAAGCCTCATATACTGTACAGAAAGGTTCTGGCATAGTTTCTAACCACAGTTTGGAAAACTCCTAAATGTTCAGTGTTTGTAATGCCTATCACACACGGTTTCGCCTACTTATTACACCCAATATTCAATACATTTCTTAACATTAAAATTCATTTGTCACAAGTTTACCCAGTTACAGAGAAGGCCCAAATCCCTTTGAGTTAGTGGAGTCCACTTCTCCCCCAAGCTTGGTATCTTCTGCTAATTTAACAGTCTTGCAATGTGTGGTCCAAGTCATTTATATACTTGAGTCCAGACCCTTGAGGTACCCCACTAAGTAAGTAACCCCCCCCCCCCCCCCCCCAAATATTCTATATCCAGTTAATGTCCGGATCTGTATTCCTGCTCATTTAAATGTAATTATAAGTCTTTATCAAAGGCTTTTGTAAAATCAACATAAATTAACTCCCTATTCTGAACCCATGCTAGCTATCACTTATATTGTCGTTCTATAAATAGTCTTCAAGCTTACCGCTTAATAATATCCATCATTTTGCATTTTAGGGAAGTTAAACTAATAGGTCTAATTACCTGGGTCTGTCTTGGCCCCATTTATAAATAGTGACACATTTGTAAGCTTCCAGTCTTCAGAGACCTCATCTGTTTCTTTCGAACTAGTCATAAAAGTTGTAATGGTTCTAGTCTGGTTCTACTCATTCTTTGAAAAATGCATAGAAACCAGGGTTCCATTTTAAGGTCTGTCTGATAGTGTTTTAAGGCCTGTTTGCCCGACAGTGTCTAAAATTTGTATGGACAAGTGCTTCCAACATATTCAGTGGTCTGTAGGACAAGTGCTTCATAAATATATGTTGACAGCGTCTTGTATAATAAAAACTGACGCTTCCTTTAGGTGTGTGCCGGCATTTCTGCAGTGGTAAGCTAACGATCACAGCGATGCTGGGAACCAAAGAATGACACTTCTCATACTGTAATAACATACCTCTAATGTCTTACCAATCAAGTTGAAGTTTGTCAGCTGAGTGCAGTACTATTAAATGGGATGTGGAAGCACAACTGTACATCTAAGTGGCAGTTTTATTTTGTCGTCATGGAATGAATTGTAATAGTTCAGCCTGTTTTACATTTATTTGCTTTTGAAAATCAAGTCAAGTGACCTGAATACAAATATTTACTGTGCAAGTTTTGTTGTTTTTTTGTCAAGTGGACGATGTGCAGCAAAACTCGCTGTTAAAACTAGTGATGCACTGACCATTGGATTGGAATCGACGCTGATTATTAACAAAGTACCATCATCTGTAATCTGTGTTTCACTGTCATTATCACCTATTTCTTCTTGTGAGTACTCCAGATTTGTGGCGTACTGTGTGTTTTACGTATTGAAAAATATAGATTACGCTTAATATTTAAATTGAATGTGTAAAGAATACGCAGAGCAGCTTGGTTCCCGGCATTTCAATAGTCAGTTGCAAATACTGCATGTGGTAGTACAACGTGCGTACCAGGTTGTGTGAAACGTCTGCAGGCTTTTCTTTTTTTTTTTTTGTATCATTCTTCCCTGGCAGGCTTCCATTGAAGCTTGGGTTATCTTTGCTTGACTTTATTTCAGTTTCAATTAGATTTACTGTTCAAATGTTCAGCAGTACAATTTGTCTGTTGAGTGATTTCTGGTTTACAAGTTTCTCCGTGCATGATGTCCTCGTCTCCATTTCCAGGCTTCTTTACTGTTTTACATTTGAGGTCGGTATTCTCTGTATTCTAGTGATTTTCTTTTGCCACCCATTATTGAAATAAATGTCAAATGTTGCCCCCATGACTACGGTGTGTTGAGCCGGCCGCCACAAGCATAATTGCGTTTATGCTGTTCCTCAACTTTGACCCCAATGTAGTAAATGCTGCATAAATTATCTGCAGCTCCAATCCACTAACGCTGGAGCAGAGCTGTAAATGGGTGCTTTTTGCAGCATTCGTTACAACACGTTTATACACATTATGGTGGACTCCTTAAGAAAAATGGGGCTTGAGGACTTATTAGTTTGCCTATCTGCAAATTTAAATTATTATCAATGGAAATATTTGTTGGTTTGTGTGTGCACAGTGAAATCAACGTTTACTGACACTTACAGCTGCAAATCAAATCCTTCCAAGCCTAACAATATGTAAAATCTGTGATGTGTTCAGTTTAAAGCAAGTAAAATTTCAAATGATGGTTTACAATTTTATTATGAATGATGGAAAACAAATCTGCCATTTATTGATATGAATGTTGGTAATCAGAATCAGCCCCAAAAAACAGAATCTGTGCATCCCTAGTAAAAAGTGCCTGTCACCTTGAGCTATGCAAGTGATATGGTTTGCAGTGCTGTTTTGTAGACAAACGTTAAGCGCTACATATACTGTAGTATACTATTGTACATTTGCATATTATTAATTCTGTTTATATGTACCTTAATGTGTGTATATGTACACACATATACCTTAATGGTTTAAACCTATTTGGCAGTTCTTAAAGGGTCAATAACTGATCCATTATTAAGAATCCTCTGTGAGGGAAGTGTGTGTTTTTATTAATCTGGTGCTTCCACATCTTCATCTGCTGATATCTCGTTTTAGACCAGACTGAACATTTTCTGCCAAAAGCAAACATAACCCTTCACTTTGACCTGTGACCTAATGTGGCTGCCATTTTGGGCTCATGTTACTCTGCTTTCTGGATGATGAAAATTATGAGAACACTTCGAGACATTGTCTTCTTGATTGGTATATGGCTGTATTCACTAAGCTGATGTTTATGTGCTGCCCAGGTTAGTGTTGTGTTGCCCTCAAAAGTGAAGTACACTGTAGTCCCTGGTATTTTAATTGTAATCAACTTGTTGGGGAATTGGAGAAATTGTAGCATTTCAAGAATGACATTTAGCTTATAGTATGTGATTCTTTTTTGGTGGGGTGTAAACCTGAAAACACAACAGGTTTGACTTGCTCTAGGCTACCTGTGAATTTATGAACTTGTATGAAGTTGCTTCTGCTTCCTTATTTAAACATCCACTCCCTGTTGAGACACCCGGGGGGGTTGTAGCGGCGTCAGAAACTATTTCAGGTAGTGACTTGCAGGGTTATATTCTATAAACCCTTCATGCTAAATGTATTAAATTATTTTAAACTCTGGCCATATCAGTGATACAGACCATATGCGTTTCTATGATTCTGTCAATAATATTCCATTATAGGGGGTGTCCAGTTTAGTGCCACATTGTTTTTACCCTAGATGATGCAATAATTAATAATAGAGCTGCTTATTACACTGTGGGAGTCCAAATAAAACAGCATTTTAATCAAAATATTGTTTATTTCCTAAAAAATAGAACTGGGAAATGGTAGACAAAAAATCAGGTATCAATCAGTAAAAACCGAGGTTAAGTTTAAAAAAAAAAAAAAAAAAACTTGGATTAAACCAGAAATGTAGAACAATATGTATAATGTATAGTTGCTTTCCATGTTGAATTATTTCTCTCTCTCTCTCTCTCTCTCTCTCTCTCTCTCTCTCTCTCTCTCTCTCTCCCTTTCTCTCTCTAGGTCTGCCCAGTGACTCCCAGATTGTGCAGGTGCTGGAGGAGGAGTCTCGCAGTCGCCTCTCCCACTTCAACCAGAAAGACATCTCCATGGTGTTCAGCAGCAGCATGAAGCTGCACCCGTCCAGCCAGCACCCGCTGATCGAGTCTTGCCTGTCGGGGCTAGAGAAGAACATCGAGCGGGAGCGCCACCCCCAGACGCTCTTCCTGCTGCTCTCCTATTACCGCCTGAAGTGGCGGGCCCTGCAGGCTGACGGATACACGCCAGAGCAGCTCCTGGCCAACCGCAAGATCCTGCGCTTGGTCAAGCACACGCTGGTCAGCGTCAGCAATGTGCGTGACCACGAGATGACGTTGCTCGACGAGATGCTGTCTGCATGCGCCCGTGAGGCCAGCAACAAGTCATTGGAGATCATCTTCAGCTCCCAGCTCTTCTACGAGAACCGCCAAGAGAAGTTCATCAGCAGCCTCGGAGGTACCTTATTCAGCCTTTTTGTTTTTATATTTTCCCTGCAGCCCAATTTGACCCTTTATTTAGACTTGCTTTTCCATAATCAATCAAAGCTGGTTGTAGCCGTTTCGGGAAGCAACCACAACGCAACATAGCTATGCCATTTAGTTTGACGAGAAATAATACATTTCCGCCAGCAATAGCAAGATGCAGTGTTCCTGGTGCCTGTGTACTGAAATGTCTTTATACATGTGTTTCAGAGGAGCTTCCTAAGAAGGTAGACAGCATCACTCCTTATACGATGGCTCTGATTGCAAAATACATTGCCAGACATCGACTGCGGGAAACCAAACTGCTGGACACCATTGCAGAGTTTCTGGTCAAAAAGGGGGAATATCTCGACAGCAAGGTATAATGCCTCGCCAGCATCATTCTTTTACAGGCCTAATCGCAAATGGCAGAAATATATAACGTATATTCTAATATTATATACTAAATAGTTAAGTAGGCAAAGTGGTTGCAGTGTGCAGGTGTAGAGGTGACGCAGTGCTCAAGACAATGACAGACAGCAAAGTACTGGTGAAATGGAGGTTTATTTATGTAATCCAAAGTCTGGTGACAAAACAGTAAACAATAATGTTAACCGACAATACACAATGGTTTGTGTGTTGCTCTGTTTAATCCATGGGTTGGCTCCAAAATAATAGTCCCAGTATTTAATACCCACAGTTAACACAAACACGATCACAAGTTGTGCTATAGTGCTCGTGCTGCAAATACAGTTTAATCGTGACACAAGTACAGTGTTGTCTGTGTTTGGTGCTGGCCTTTACCGACAGCTTCAGATCGTGTTAGCCATCTAATTATAACAACAAACAGTTTTTAGACAAAACAAACAAAACACTCACGATTACAATCCTTCCGGTTTTAGCGTTAACCATAACAAAAGAACAGATCACCTCGCTACGTCCCCTTATATACAATCAATCGCGCCCCCTTGGTTAACGATTGCAAAGACTACTCCAATCCGCGGCTGCCACATCGTTTTCCTTCCGCGTCAATGATTTAGTGTACTGTAGCTCCTCCCCCTTTCCAGATGGCCGACTTCTGCCTAACCCTGGGAATGAATTGTCTGGCCATCCAGTGCATGGCACTCTGTTCCCTTTACACAGCGCCCTCACAGGTCAGGAGGGAGATTTATCACCAAGAACCATTCTATCTCTGTCACGGTAGCCCTTTACCACCAGCAGCTCATGGAGTGCTTTAGCATGCCTCGGCATGAAACGCGCTATATAAATAAATCCCTGTCTATCCCCACTAATCCCCTTCTAAAAGTGTACTGCAATTCTTTCCTTTTCTAATGTCATACTCAAGCTTCTATGTATATAAAAGTGTGATGGAAAGCCATCCTTGAACCTCTCCTCTGCAGTTGATCCAGAAGCTGGTGTTCCCGTTCAGCAGGATGAGTTACCGACCTTCCAACGAGACGCAGTTCTTCGAGAAGCTGGAGTCGGTGCTGGAGGAGAAAGCCATGAACTCCCCACTCGCCACTGTCAACATAATCATGTCTTTGTTCCAGCTGGGCCACTTCCCCAGACTCATCCTGCACTGCGTCTTCTCCAGCACCTTCATCAGCAACGTCACCAGTAAGTGCAATGGAGGAGGCATGGGGGGGGGGGGGGCATGACGATAAGAGGTTTGTTCTAGTTTTACCTCTGGAACAATTGTGTTTTTAAATTTACAGATAAACGGGTGGTGAGTGTTTAATCTGTAACTTAAAACATTATAAAGCAACAATAAAGTTTGTGCCAGTGGCATCAAGGACCACTAAAGCACATTTTTCTATGCAGTTGTCTCTGTAGATCTGTAAAAACACTACACCCTATATAGGGAAAACACTATATGGAGGGTAACATTTGCTACTGCAGTATTACAACATTGAAGAATCATTTCCTCTACCGCAGACAGCCCATACGGTCTCATTGTGCGCCGTTATCTGTCTCTGCTGGACACTGCAGTTGAGTTGGAGTACAGGGACTACACAGGGCCGAGGCTCGAGGAGGTGCACAAGGTGCTCATGTTTGACCATGCACTGACTGCAGATGAGGTCAACCGCAAGTACAGGTCAGTGTGCTGAGAGAGACAGAGAAAAAATTTAACGGGGAGAGAAACTTGATATGCGATTAATATCACTGCCAAAACTACAACACGCCAAGTCAAGCTGCTCTTAAATGATACGGCATTTGCACACAGCAGTAAAAGCCTTGTAATAAAGGAAATGCAGTGCTCAACCTTCCACAGAATCTGCTTTATATAGCACTCTTCATGACGACATTATATATGAATCTGCCTTGTTGTCTCACTAACCATAGTCATGCAAAAGTGTTTTCACTCTTATGCAAAAAAAAACAAAAAAAAACCTAAAATGTCACCCCTTGTGCCTACATCACACACCAAGATCACTTCTGATTGGCTGATCAGAAAAGCTGATCTTCTGGTGGTTACAAAGAAACCTAGAAATGGCTGCCAAGAAAGCCTCTGGCAATGCACTGACTAGTGATGCTGCTTTCTTAAGGCAGGAACCTGACATTTAAATGCAACAGTCTAGTAAAGTTACAACAACAACAAAAAAAAACAGAGTCGCTAAGGTATTGGCAGATTAAAAAAAATCATGTTGTGTAATTTACAAAATTATTTCTTTGTGGTCATGCATGTACAATACTTGTTGAGATACTGTTTAGATTAATTTCAAGACAAACCTTCCCTGACAAAAAATGTAATTCATTTGTTTTCTTTCAATTGTAGTGCTGCTACTCTAGTTTGCCATATTTACATATTTAAATGCTATATATCAAAAAAAAAAACTAAATTAATTTTTACTAGATTTAAACAGAAATATTAGTTATTTATTGGATATGCACAATCCATCATTTTGTGAAACTATTAAAACATGAAGATTGACAAATATGTTTCTAATGATAGAAATGAAATGCTATATGAAAGTATCTGTACAATATTTTATTATTTTAAAATAAAATACAGCCTGTAAATCTCATGGCAGTGTTTATGTATTCGTTCATTTTGTTTATTTTTCAGTGAGAGTAGTGCAGCGAAAGAATGTTGTCATAATCCCCCCCCCCCCCCCCCCCCCCCCCCCCAAAAAAAGAAAAAAAAAAGCCATCGAGGTACGAAACCAGGACCCCCCTGCTGCAGGAATGTTCCAGTTAGCCATCATGGGACAAGGTGTGAGAGGAGGAGAAATAGATGTAAAACGCTGTACATTGTTTAAACAAAACTAAGAATATAACAGAACTAAACAAAAAGAAAAAACATATTTTGTCTTTGTACAATCTGATGGAGTCTACTGTAAATACTGTGTGCATTTTAGTAGAAAACAGTATAGAATAAAATTAGGTTATATTCAAGTCCTTCAAAAGTCTGGGGTTCAGCAGTTACAAAACTGAAAAAATGTCAAGAAAAATCAGATTTCCACAAAGCAGCAGTAATAGTTGGCAATGATGTTGTATCTGTGATGCAACAAACTAAACACCTGTACATCAGGAGTTGGATTCAGCTTATTGAGAAAGAGTGGAAAAAAACAGGTAGAAGCCATTTTTATAGTATTGCTTATTGTAGTTGTTCTCTTAGTCTGTTACTAAAATTTACTAGCAAATGTGTTGCAAACTGCACTGAAAGGAACATTTCCTTGAAGTATGTTATGCATTTGTTGAGGTGAGGTGGGGTCACAGGGAACCTTTTGTGTATCCTTGAAGAACTTAGTGAACCAGTCAAGCTACAATTCTAGATCTACCCCTGTTAATCACTAACTGATTGATTGTGTGCACTGTTAATTAAAACCAAATCCTACAAGTTATGTTCTATTTTGTGTGTGTGTGTTTTGTGCAACGGGGAAGGGAAAAGTAGATTTTTGTAGCATTTTGTCACTTTTTCAAAAATTGCACACCCCTGTTTTAGCATTTCAGTGCAGATGTTTCTGTTGTGTGTTGGTGCCTGTTTCTGACCCATGTGTTCTTCCTGTTGCAGCTATAAGGGTCTAGTTGCAGAGGCTCTGAGACAGCTGGTTGGGGAGCAGTCTTACAAACAGGACGAGGTGTTGGCTCCTGGATATTACACAGGTAATAACTCTAGTTAATTATTCTACATTTTAATGAAAGGAAATAAATAACTAAATATGTTAAACTAAACTAGGACTGAATACTGTATATAGTGTCCTTTAGACTCTTCCAAAAGGGAACTTTGTATTTTTTTTTTTAGTTTAGTGTGATGGCTGTTGCTGCGGTAGAGGTCTTTAACCCTTTGCAGACTGTGACAGTTCTAACAGTTTGAAATCCGACTGACGTGACTTGACTTTAGGGCTTGTCTCAGTGTAAATATCCATCTGAAGTATTCAGCATTATACTTTCTAAAAGCAGAGTATTCTGTGATGAAGTATACTCTACAATGACCCAGTTTGAATGCAAAGAAAAAAGTGTTTAAATTCACTGAAATTTCCGTGTTTTCTTTGGAAATGTTCTCATAAGTGTAATTTAGAAATCTAGCTAAAAACTGCGTAATTATCAGTGGTTCCACAGCTCTGGTTTTATTTTTAGTTTGATGGGTGCGCAGGCCCATCTACTTCAGATGCTTTACTACAATCATCAAAAACTAGCACACTTGGCTAATATATAAAAAAAAAAGTAACAACACAAATTATTCAGACAGTCTTTTGCGCTCAAATAACTAAAAACCGGCTGCTAGTTTAAATACCTCCTTTGGTAGGTTGGTAACGAGGAGTGCCTTTTTGTGGAACCAACAAAATCGATCAGGTAATCACCGAGATATTTGGGCTTTTCTTCACGCATGCTTGGTTAGTTTTTTCATAACTATGAAAATATGCCTGCGCACTTTGGTCAAATGTTAGAACATTCGGTCGCCCATTGATTCTCTTTTTAACTTATGTCTGAGCTGAGCTGAGGAGTGATCCAAAGTGTGTAACTGCAGGCCAGACACCAGCTACACAGTACCTTTTACAAAGCAAGGGCTGCATTAAAAAACAAAATAATAAACTACAAACCTGTAATAAAAAATAATAGACTTATCAGTTGTTTATCCTAGTGTAAGCAGAAATATAAAGCTGAACAACGTATAGCAGCAACGCACGTTTATGGTAATAGGTAACTGCATTTATCATGTTTTATTTGTAAAATTTAAGAGAATCGGTAACTTATTTTTGTAATACTGCGTAAGCCTTGTTGCTTTTGCTAGGGGGACTTAGTCTAGAAAGTAAAATTGTTTACTTGCTGCTTTATTTGACAGGACGTTCTTTTCTGCATTGCTGTTTTTCTGTGGTCTAGACTGGAGACACATACAAGATGGAAATGTAAACAAGGTTGAACTTTTGTTGCATGGGACGGTAGACTTTATTTTGGGTTAAATAAAACGGATTTCATTGATTAACGATGCATCCGAGTCCTTAATAAATACCCCCCGCTCACACAAGCTACATTTATAAATTTACACAATCTCAGACTCGCTGTCGGTTTTACATCAAATAAAAAATCTAGTGTTGTGTGAAAAAAAAAAGACTTGCAAGTCCAGTCATTTCAGAACCTCATTCAACAACAGCTCATCTTATTTGAAATCCAGCCATTTTTCAGTGGTAGTTTCATAGTTCAAAACACAAATTGCAATACCGAGGTAAGCATATCTTGTTCTGTTCAAATCTAAATCCTGGGTACAATTTCCTACAATTACAATTCCAACTAAAAGTTGAGCACAATGCTGGCATTCTGTGATTCTTGAAATGTGTATTTTTTGTGAAAACTGTAAGAGTTAAGTCGCACTGGGTAAGGGTTTCTGGTATGAAGTAAGTAATAATAATTCAACAGGAATTAACAAGTTCTGTTTTGTAGGCAATTGCATTATTGATCCAATTCAATCAAATTGTAACGGGCCATCTGCAGAGGGTTAAGGCAAAGGAGGATATACATCATGTGACACACAGACAGCCCGTTGACTGATCTTCAGTTTTGCCTTTTGCTCTTTTTGTTCCAGATTTCCTGCTGTGGACCAACAGCTCTGGTAGTGTGCTACAGATCAAAGGGAACAGTGGAGTCGTCTCAGGAGCCACACCGACAGGCCTTTCACTGGTGTCGCGGCCCCCCAATGCGCCGGATCCCCAATCTGCAGTGTCTGTCCTGACCTCAGACTTCCACAAATTCTCCCCCTTTTCCTCCCCCCTGGAGGATGGGCTTGAGAAGTGTGGTGGGGAGGACCTGGTTCCTGAGGTAGCCTTCCTCTCACACCACATGCGCCCCCATCCTCCAGGGGGCACCTTGGGGCAGCGGGGAGGAGCAGAATACAGCCCCTACTACCAACTGCCCTCTGATTACTACAGCAGCCTGACCAAGGAGCAGTCTCTGGAGAGCCAGGACAGCTCCACCCTCAGCAGCCCCACGGACTGCCTGGCACAGGCTGGAGGGCTGGCAGAGTGCTCCCCGTGCCTCTCCTCCACCACCCTCTTCCAGTTCCCCATTGGGAAGATCCTGGAAGAGGAGGTGGCAGCTGGACAGGAGCGAGAGTTGCCCAGCTTCTACGAGAGCGTGTCATACCCCGATGGAGGGGAAGGAGCTTCAGGAGAGAAGGGGGGCATGGAGATACTGAGCCCGACCTCCCCTCTGCAGCTCCACAGCCCAGGGGGAAGGCAAGCAGACAAGGAGCACAGGCCTGTGGAGCAGTGGGACGAGGTCAGGAGGTGAGTGAATTAGTCAGCTAACTGGGACATGAAAAGTACCTTCCAGGCTTCCCCACTGTCAGCATATGATTAGCGTGAAATGAACATCTGTCCAACTTTGGAATCCTTTTTTGGGCTAAAGGAACCTTTACTGACCCCCTTCTTTTCATTGTTTAGTCCCAAAATAGTTTTAAATTTTCAGAGGGTTAACAATTAGAGCAGAGTGGCTCACTGCTTGGCCGTAGTACCCCATTGATTTTGGAGGAAATATTTACCATTATTTCCAGGTTTCAGTAGCATAGGATGGCGCAGTGTATGTTAACCTTTTAAGTTGTGTACAGTTGGCTTTTTCTAAACGGAACACCTGTAGTTGGAACTAACCTCTGAAACCAATCCAAACTATACTATGAAATACATGCTGATGCAGCTGTATGTATAAACTTATATTTCAGTATCTAGAACATTAACAGATGTCTTAGTATTTATTTGAATGGCTATTTTTCCATGAAGTAGGAATATGACAAACATAAAATAAAGACTAGACAACAGGTGGTACAAATTATGATCACATCATTAATCTGAGTAGGGTCCTGTCTCTGCTCCTCAGTGCTGGTTCATGCTGCTGCTTTGCTTCCTCCTTCCAGGGTGGTGATGTCGGTGAATGATAAGTGGCACTACTGCCACAATTCTGATGTGCTGGTGGGCTCTCGAGCCATGCGGGACAGACACCTTCAACTGCTGGGCTACGTCCTTCTCCAGGTAATCCTGCCTTTGTTTATAGTAGGGACCTTTTAATAAGTCTTTCTCTTTATTGGGCTCGTAGCTATTCATATAGTCCTTTACCCTGTAGTCTGTAGCTACTCAAACACACTTCCTTACACACTGCAAGCCAGCTTTTTATTACCACTGTGATTCACTCAACCCAGTACCTTCCACACTGCAGCCCAGCGTTCTAACAACTGAGATACTCAACCCAGTACCTTCCACACTGCAGCCCAGCGTTCTAACAACTGAGATACTCAACCCAGTACCTTCCGCACTGCAGCCCAGCGTTCTAACAACTGAGATACTCAACCCAGTACCTTCCACACTGCAGCCCAGCGTTGTCCCCAACTACAAAACTTATCAGGCTCACTATTTCACACTGCAGCCCAGATAAGTGAAGTTTGATCTCTTCATGATGTATTCTTTTCTCTGTCTCTGTCCAGTTGCCTTATCATGAGCTGGAGAAGCTGAATGGGATTGAGGAGGTAAAGCAGTACTTGCACAAAAAACTCCTGGAGATGCCCTTATGACACACAGAGGGCTGAGCGTAGCAAGAGAGTCCAGCTGCTCACCTCCGTACAACTGCTACTACTACTGCTAAAAATGATCTGACAGACTGCTAGGCACAGGGAACCAAGGGGTGTCAGATATCTGAGCATGGGGGAGGGGGAAGGCAGTTTTTTTTTTTTTTTTTTTTTTTTTTTTTTTTTTTTTTTTCCCCCCTGAAGATGTCTGTGTGCTTGTGTGGTGGGGGGAGGAGTGGCAAGGTCAGGGATATTGGTGTAGCGCACTACTTTTTTTTTTTTTTATATTCTGGACCCATTGCAGTTGCACTGAACGACGGTTTCTACTGCAAACCCTTTTTGGACAGGGGTCTTTTAGAACTAGCATTGGCAGAGTGATTTAACTTGATTTAAAAGGTAATGACTGTTAAACTGGCATCTCAATAATCAGAAATAACTATGTGGGAGACGGTTGGGGTGTAATGGTGGACTTCACATTATTTTATAACTTGGTGTGACTGCATGGAAAACAGTGGGGTCGTGAACATGCAGGATCATTTCATATTGTAGTAATAATAATTTATGACCTGAAGAGAACCAACAGTCAGTGATGTACCCAGCAGGGGATAATGGGATTGTATTAAGCTTTAACAAAAATGTTGTTTTCTCTTTTTTTTTTTCCTTCCCCCTTTCAAATTTATTATTGAAATCTTATTTTTCTTACTGCCAACTTTTTATTCCATAAACCACGTTCACGATGATGCTTGCTGTGTGCGTTAGCTTTGCACTGTAGATGGAGTTTCCTATTTTAGTTACTTGTGGAGGAGGAAATAATTTAATATAGCTATAACCGACGTTTGGGGGGAGGTCTGTAAGGAGGTTGGGTGGGTAGAGATGCTTGCTTTATATAATACATAAAAAAAAATTATATATATAAATAAAATTGTTTGAAGGAGCAGTTAGTACCCCAGACCGAACTCGAACTGTTTAGCATGTAATTAATTGCATGGTGAAGTGCTAGTCCCAGTCAGGGTGTGGAGGTACGTGTTCCAAATAAATCACAGTTTTACATTTGCAATGGTGTCTCTCTCTCTCTCTCTCTCTCTCTCTCTCTCTCTCTCTCTCTCTCTCTCTCTCTCTCTCTCTCTCTCTCTCTCTCTCTCTCTCTCTCTCTCTCTCTCTCTCTCTCTCTCTCTCTCTCTCTCTCTCTCTCTCCTCTCTCTCTCTCTCTCTCTCTCTCTCTCTCTCTCTCTCTCTCTCTCTCTCTCTCTCTCTCTCTGCCAGTGTTTGTACCCCAATTGAATTGAATTCACTCAAATTCAACCTCAGTATTGAGGGATGCACCCATTTTTAAGGAATAAAGCCTTGGAAGACTTGAATTGGGCAGGTTGTGGCTTAGTCTAGTTTACCTAACATACACGTAGCAGTGCACCAACGTGGATATTACTCTAGTATTCAAATTTGAGATGTCAGATATTTACAAGGTACATTTTCTGAGTTATTAGACCGTTACTTTTCAGAAGTCTTCAGTTCATAGCTACTGTCAATTACAAGATGGCAGTATAACAAGGTCTATGAGTGGCATGCTTCTTTGTTTAACCCAGTCATGTCAAACAAATGTCCACATTTTGATGGTAAAAAGGTTACAGTCAGTAAATATTTTCAGATTATATTAAAAAAAAAATTGACATCACCATTTGATCTTTTGATTAATTTAATTCAACTGAAAACTGTATTTGTGATGTAAGCTAGGACAGTGGATCAGTCGGTTAACGAATCCCCGGTAATCAATTGTTATCAATCACCTTGAAAACTGACAGTACATTTCATATTTTCAAAACCACTTACAAACCAAAAGTACCGAAATTACCGATTCATCATGTACATGCGACTTCCTTTGCTCTACCTTATCAGTTAGTGAGTTATCAGTGGTGTATATACTGATTGATTTCAACTGGACAAAAAAAATACATCTAAGGTTTAATCTTGACCAGGACTAAAATCCCACAATTAATTGCAGAAGTGTTGCATACATTTGGACATTGACCCGTTTCTGTGGAAACAAACAAAGTGAAAAATCAGGGAGTGAAATGATTTTAGATCAAAGATAAAAGACAAGTAAACGCAGATAAAAAGCAGCTGTTTCAGTTATTTTGATCAGGACAGGTTCTGTATTAAATCATTTTGCCTTTCTCTGTTGTTGATTGGCACTCAACAGTTGTGCAGTCTGGCAAACGGAGGAAGCTTTGTTCTGTGTGATAAACATTTTAAGACTTTTTATTCAATCCAACAATTTAAAACATGTTAAATGGGAATTGCTGATTTTCCAGAGCATCTGCATATCCCTACTGACAAAATGTCTTAATTGCCAACACAGTCAGATTGTTGACACCCACCTACCATAACCTAATAACAAGAGCCACTTGAAATGAACAATTCACATCTTATTTAGGAAAGTGACATGAGCAGCAGAAGAAAGGGGACTTGTAGGGCACTAAACAAATTAGAGGATCTAAAAAAAAAAAAAATAAAATTGATTTAATGGTGTGAAAAAAAAAAAAAAAACATGTACAACTTTTGGGGAAGAAAGAATACAACCCCTCAATTAATAAAATCCTGTGATCTGGAGACATTCTTGACATTTCTACAATCTTGTTTTTTCACTTGCCAATATTTTCACTTATTTTGCCATGACCATTTATAGCTGCTAATTCAACTGTATACTGTGCAATACAGATGTTTTAATGCTATAATATATGGTGTATAATGGTACATTTGTTGAAAAAGGAATGAAAGACAGCAAATGTCATAGATTGAAACCACATAATCTTAAATAATCTTAAACCGAGTCACAAATCTCTCTTAGGTCCACCCACTAAGTTAGTGCCAACCTCAACCTTACAAAGTGAAATAAAATTTTAGAATTATAATTTTGTTTTGACACTTTATGCTTCAAGAGATTAAATTAAATTATGTTTGAGATATTGGCAACCTGAAAGCTTACATCTGTTAATTTATTTCAGCCTAAATGTAATACATGGACCCCATACACAGTAAGTCCTTCAAACTGGCATGTCAACTGCAGAATTGTGATTTGAGATCAACTGACAAGTGTGTGTGTGTTATTAAATAAACCTCAAATTAAGTTTTTGGTTAAATTAAGCAGCTATTATTCAGCTGCTTCAAATTATGTTAAAGTCGTTATCCATTAACAAAACCCATTATTCAGAACTGTGCACATCTTAACGTTACATTTTTAAAATCTTCTTAAACAGAACTTAAAAGATCACAGCGTTTTTCCAATGAGGAAATCAACGCTAATTGCTCGTAACTTGGCATTAAAACCAAAGAAGTTACTACGCAGAACGACTGCAAGAATAAAAAAAAGCTATCAGTAGAAATTACATAAAAATGTATTTTAATGGAAAGTAGAAAGATGTATTCTGCTTTTCACAGAGCTACCCAAAATTGGACTTTGCTTTATACTGCAGTTTTCAAAATAACTTAAACTAACATTTGAACACTTTGGATTTACATCTAGGGGTGTCAATCTCAAAAGGGCATTTGATATTTCATTTGTGGGCCAGATAACAGTAAAACAATGTGCTTGTATACTGTTATATATAATTTTAAAGCAGTTGCTGTTAGATGGTAAAATAAAAACATGCACTATAGCCTACATGTACTTTGCTTTAAGTGATCATATGGCAATCTCTTTCCACAGGGTTGATATGAATTTATATTATGTTAAAGGGTGCATGGAGCTGTGGCCAGACAAAACAGATGGGTATAGGCTGCACTTTATTAAAACTATTAACAAAACAAACACACCAAATAGGCCGGAATTACCCCTTGGGTCTTTCATTCATCCTTAAATTTCCCAGCATAAAATATTAACATTTGTGGGGAAAAAAAAAACAGGAAGTAGCTAGAACTGGTCATCAATGGCTGGTTTCTTTTAAGTTTCCATAAAGCACATCTAAGAAGTTAATACAAAAAAAACAACAAAAAAAACAACAAAACACACAAACGTGTCCTTAAAACAGAAATTGAAGAAAACAAAGTCTTCAAAACCCGTGCCCTGGGGCCCCCGCCGGCCCGCGGCCAAACACTAACAGTCCAAAAAGGGGGCAAGGGTAAAGAGGGCAACGAGAGTCAGGTTACAACACCACCACCCCCAGGGAGCCAGGCAGTAACAGCGTCTCTGGCAGGGGGGAGGCGGGGTTCCCAATGTGTCCTGCACAGTCCCCCGCGCTCTGCGGAACACCAGGGGTTAATCAGAATCCGAGTCTGAGCTGTCCTCTGAAGATGAGCTACTGCTGGCTTCTGATTGGTCGCCTTCATCCTCATTGTCATCATCTTCCTCCTCATCGTCTTCATCGTTCTGAAGAGAACAGTACAGATAACACCGATTAACAAATCAAGGGAATCACAGAAAGGAGTTTGAGTAGGAACAGAACAATTTTTACACAACTGTTTGTGAATTGAATTAGCTATGGGTTGTTATGGTGTAGTTAAATAGGAAAACAAAAAAAAAAACAATTCCCTTCTTCTCACTTCTTATTTCAATGGCCGTCTCGTTTAGAGTAACTTAATTTCTTATCATTTTTCATAAATTTGAAATCTATGAAACTACAACACTAGATTGTACCCCTCTGCTGCTTGCCAACATTGCTGTAGTGTTATTCCAACTTATTCAAAAATGAAATAACCCCCCCCCCCCCCCCCCCCCCCCAAAAAAAAATTCCACTGCAAACATAAAAGCAAGGATTTTTCAGATCTTAGGGACTTGCCCTTTTACGGTATGTTTCACAGAACTACTGTATTACTTCAAAATTAAGACATGTTTTTTCTTTTTTTTTTTTATAACAATTTTTTGCTTCTCAAAAGCCTGTGTCTTAAAATCAAGTAATGCGTGTATTAAAAAATCAGCAACAAAAGACGTGACTACCAGAGTACCCAAACATCAACATGACTGACTGCTGAGAAAAAACAAACCAAGCTTCCTGAAGAATTCCAAGAGAAACAGTTACAATTTCAGCATTTCTAACAATCAATACTGGCTTAGATAGATCGGAAATGCTGATCAGATCCCCATATTTTTCAACATGCCAAGCAACCTTCAATGCTGTTGTGGTTGCTGGGTTACATGTTGCCCGATGCCATGGAGTGTTGTCGTGCTTGTGCTGTTGCCAGGATGTGTGATGTCGTAAGTGAGTGGTGGTATGTGTACGACAGACGCCATCTTAAGCATTATACAGTGCGCAGCACAATAAATGAGCTCTGTGGTTAATCTACAACAACACTGTTTTGTGTCAGTTTTGTACAATAACAACATAACTGAGGTTGTATCTTTGTAAATGCATATTTATTTGATGTTAGATTTTTTCCTCATATTGAAGGTGGTAAATTTGGGCTGCATCTTAAATTCAAGGGCGTCTTAAATTTTGAAGGAATGAGGTAGTCTTGGACTAACATGTTAAACTAAATCAGTAATTTCTAAGGCATGCTATCCAGTGTGTTTGTTCTTTAGGTTTGCACATTTCCTACATAACAAATGAAATGATGTGGGCAATTTCTAGACACCTCGTCTTCCTCCTCATCGCTGTCTGAGCTGCCGGTTGAGTCCTCTTCCTCCTCAGAATCAGAAGTGTTAGATTTCTCTTCTTCCTCTTCCTCCGAGTCAGACGTATCCTGGCAACAGAAAACAGCACACTCCAATCCGTTAGTTTTCCAGGTGAAGGAGTCTGGATGGGTTGGGATTTCAATCCCTGACCGACAATGTGAGTGGGTTTTACCTGTGCCCTGTATGCTACCGCTTTCTTGCCCTCTCCAGTCCCCAGTCCTGGAGCTCTGGCTCCGACTACCGCCTTGCCCCTCCCAGTCACCAGCACTTTGGCAGCTGGCCCGCCTGCCTTGGAGGAGTTCCGTCGCTTCTGTAGGGGTGAGAGAGAGAGAGAGAGAGAGAGAGACACAGAGACAAGAGTGACCATACACAGCAGTGTTTTCATTAGAGGTCAAAACAGCGAGAGAAAGGAATACATTCCTTTTTATATCAGACTCAGGGCCTGAATACATTCCCTCGTACCCTGACTAATTCTAAAAAGGCACCAACATTTCTCTCATCCTAGGTAACCAGTGCAAATGAGAACCTTTTCTCAGCTGGCCCCCTCTGGTGAAATACAGTATATGAAATGGCTATAGGGTGGAGGTGTGGGTGTGGAGGTGGCTGCTATCCACCATCCTCCTCCATTAGCGTGATTATAGTTAACAAAATAGTTATATACATTTTCACAGCTACGCACATCCATTGACTGTATAAGACTCAAATGTACAGTTTTGAAAGAAACACCTGTTAGCAAGCATGCATTTTCATTTTAAAGCACGGTATCTGGTACTACACAAGGTTAAAGAAATATCTATTTGCAAGCCATGCTTTCAGACTGCTGCATTTCCTGGGTGATTTCATCTGGAGAGTGAAATTGTCCTCATCTTTTCAAGCAAACTGAAAACACTTTTTTGAGCCTAGTGTAGTACCACATGTCATATTTTAAAATGAAATTACAATTGCTTTAATATGTGTTTCGCAATTGCACATTTGAGTCCTAGGACAGGTGAGATTTATGAAATTATTTTGTTAGCGACAACCACTTTGACATGATCACTTTGCATTTTCAAAACCCAAACAGCACACTCAACTTCGGCTTTTGGCTGCCATGTTAAAACTGGGGAGCACCGTATTAAGCCCATGTTTTGAAAATTAGGATTTATTTTTATTTTTACTTACCACTGCAGAGAATTCCTTGTAAATGGCCCGTTCTTGAGGTGAAAGAGACTGAAAGAAAAAAACAAAAACCCATCTTTGATTCCCTCCTGAAAATACATGGACAGAGTGAAACTGCAAGAACAATAAACTGATTTGACAAGATTCATAAGATCTTAATACCATCGCCCTAAACTTGAAATACCTGATTTTTTGGTGAAAACTCAATTCACTGCATTTTTATTGTCTGAAGTAAATGTTAATAAGTGGGGCTATTAATATTGAGTTAAAAAGCAGTAACATTTAGTTTCACTTTTTTCAGTTAATGTAGAAATGTAGAGTAACATATTATGAATAAGTACATAAATAATATATGTATAGAAAAATACGTAATTGGATTTTACTGAACTTTATTTGAGTGAGCTCCCCGAGTCTCCTTAATAATTTGGAGTTTACTGAAAACAAAAAGGAATGAAAAAAAGTAGAAATCATATAAGTTATAATCATACAAAGTCACTGTGTGATTAAACATCCTGTACTTTGCTTCTACTCTCCACTCGTTCCCGACACACTGGGCTTGTTTAACAGTACAGACCCGGGGCTTTCCAATGACGTATTAACTGTATGTAGGCGGTACTCCTAGCAGGAAATAAAAAGTTAAGCCCCTCATCATGTGACAATGTTCACAGCTTAGGTTTCGTTTTGAATCCATTGCTCATATCAGTCATTGTTAAGAGCAAATCAATTCTTAAAAAAAAAAAAAAAAAATGTTGACATGCATAAAACAAAAACGCTTGACTAAGTCAGGGCGACCACGGCAGTACTCCGGTTCGGACACCGAGCATGTCCGAGATTGTGGAAATAACGTTCTCTAAAAACCAGAGCAGTCCATTATTTGGGACGTTATCTGAAAATTATAGTGGCCCAGAATTTGCGACGTAAATCGAAAAACCAAAGCGGCCGAGAATTTGGGACGTTAGCTGCAAAACCAAATCGGCCCAGAATTTGGGACGTAAATGAAAACAGGGGCAGTATATTTAAAACTGTGATTACATTAGAGATAAACTAATAAAATACTTTACAAATACATCGCGAAAACGATTATAGATATATGCGGTTTAAAAGAAAAGAGTACACCACTACAGGAAAAAAAACAAAACAATTCTTACATTCGTGCATAACATGATAATTAATATAAAGTAATAACCCATAGTTTTGTTGTATTAATACAGAAAAATACCACGCAATATTTAAATTGAAAGGTTGTATAAAGCAGATTTCTCGCTCTCTTTCGATCCTAATGTTAAAAATGCCTGCAAGTTTTTTCACTCGTGTGACGACATATTCATGTGACAGACATGGACCAATCAAAACGCGAGAATTATACAGTTCCATTCCCAAAAACCGGGCCTGTGTCACACCTCAACTTCTTACAGGCGTAGTGTTATTTTTAGGTATGCACTCTGACACTGCACTTGCTGGCGCGTTTATAATATGCAATACTTTGGGTCTTGCATATTTATTTATTTATTTATTACTTGCGCAGGACTCGACTACAAGATAGATAAAGTACCGTGAAAAAGTATTTGCCCCGTCTGATTTCTTGCATTTTTGTATATTTTTGACACTGAATGTTATCAGATCTTCAAACAAATGGGCCCAGAGTGAACAAATAAAACAACATTTTGATACTTATTTCATTTAATTAAAGAAACTTATGCAACACCCAATACCCCGGTGTGACAGAGTAATCGCCCCCTTGGACTCAATAACTGGTTACGCCACCTTTAGCAGCAATAACTGCAACCAAACACTTCCTGTAGTTATTGATCAGTCTCTCACAGCTTAGTTGAAGTATTTTGGCCCACTCCTTCATGCAAAACTGCTTCAACTCAGTGACATTTGTGGGTTTTCGAGCATAAACTGCTCGTTTCAGGTCCTGCCACAACATCTCAATGGGGTTTAGGTCTGGACTTTGATTAGGTCATTCCAAAACTTTAAATTTCTTGTTCTTCAACCATTCTGATGTAGACTTGCTTGTGTGTTTTGGATCATTGTCTTGCTGCATAACCCAGCTGTGCTTCAGCTCACGGATGGATGGCCCGACATTCTCCTGTAGAATTCTCTGATACAGAGCAGAACTCATGGTTCCTTCAATGATGGCAAGTCGTCCAGGTCCTGATGCAGCAAAGCATCCCCAAATCATGACGCTACCCCCACCATACTTGACCGTTAGTATGAGGTTCTTACAGTGGAATGCAGTGTTTTTTCACACCTGAAGATTGCATGTTTGATTACCTTGCACACCAAACAAATGAACACCAAAACTTTGGTGTCAATTTTTCTCTCAGACTCCCTCTATATACTACTACAACCCACAAAGGTCTGACCAAATTCAATGTGAAAAATGTGCAAAAATGCAGAAAATCTGACAGGGGGCAAATATTTTTTCACTGCACTGTATATTACATTTTAAGCAGCAATACTTAGATCCTCAATTTTCTAGATTATTAAAATAGACCTGTGATAGTGATGGCTACAGTGGGCGACGTCAGACCAGAAACAGGACACCAAAACAAACAGGTAATGGAGGTGCAAAACTCCGCCATAAGAATTAAAACAGAAATTAAAACACACTCCCCAAAAAACTACATTGATAATATATTTTACAAGAAATAAGGTTGGTTTTTTATGACCAGGGTGTTCCTCAGACTGTGAGGGAATGACAGCGCTGCATTTCCTATTTTCCAACAGCCCCATGCCAGGTTCATTCACTTGCATTGAGCTCACTACTGTCAATATATATTTCTGACACCCCTACAAGACATGAAGACAGAGTGTGGCCAGGAAAGTGCACTCCTTGATGGGCAGGAGGCAGAGTACCGGCTGCAGCTAGCCCTACCTTGACCCAGGCCTCAAGTTCAGCCTTGTACTCTATCTGCTGCTCTTCCACCAGCTTCTTGTACTTGTCTTTCTGGTTCTGGTTGAGTTTGTGCCAGCGCTTGCCGATCTCCACCATGCGCTCCTTCAGGTTGAAGTGGTTCAGCTCCCCGTTAGTCAGCAGCTCCTGAGAGAACATCTGGTAGCCGCTCCTGAGAGTGAGAGAGAAGAAAGAACGAACGAGAGGGCACTTCAATTCTGTGACAAAGGCAAACAACCTAGTAAATTTTCTATTTATATGAAATTGTATATTCACGTCCACATACGGTATTAAAGTACAGACGTGTAAATATATAAGATATTAAATTACAAATGGGATTTTAAGTTATTGGTGGATTCCACACCGTAATTATTGGGCCTTATTGGATCTGCTCTTTTAAAAACAGCCTTGTTGTTTATTTTTTACAGTTTGCACTTAATCTGGTACCCTTAAAATCTCTGATTCATGTTTTGACGAGAAGTCTTTATCAGTGTATTTATTATTGTGTTAAAATTATGGATGTGTAAAAGTTGATTGTATCTGTAAATTAAGTAAACTAGAAATGCCTTAATCAGCATTACAATGTCTGGCTTCTTAACCTACTTTTTTTTTTTATTTATACCGAATTATTAGAATGAATAAATAAATAAATAAATAAATGGGGGGGGGGGGGGGTGTCTCCTTTTGGTTTACTCACACGGGGGGTTTCTTTGGCTCTCCGTCGAATTTGGGTTTCCTCTGGGTTTGGGCCGACAGTGGTGTCATTACCTCCATCAGCTCTCTCTGCAACAGAAACAAAACCAAACAGTGAGACAAAACCTGCTGTTCTTCAACCACGAGTCAGCTCTGACCCTCCCTGACCCTCAAACCAGGCTGCCTAGAACACTGTGCTTTGTTTACAGGGCAGTTCATAAAATCCTTTTAGTCTTGCATGTTCCATGTAACAAGGTTGTATTCTGCTGTTTCTAATGGAGACATAATTAATGTTTGTATTCAGCAGTTAAGGGTTGACTACAGTATTATCGCATCATATTTTTTGTTGTTTTTTTTTTTTTTTTTTTTTACAATTGCACTGCATAGTGTCCTGTAACATATATCCAGCCTGACCCTGTGTAGGTTCTGGTCACAAGCACACATGAGAATTTCAAAGGCTCTACTTTATTTTACTTGAAGTGGGCCCTTTTTTGACACAAACACAAAGGAGAATTTTCAGAGGAATAAAATCATTTTAAGGGTAAAGCTAGCATGAAAGTATTCTTACCTGCTAAGTTTCTCTCAGAAAGCACATCTTTTACATATTTAAAAAAAAAAAAAAAAAAAAAAAAAAAAAAAAAAAGCCAGACAAAAGTTCAGTCCCTCTCTTTACCTCATATCTCTTCTGGTCCTCGGCTGCCTTTTTAATCCAGGGAATTTTCTCCTTCTTCTCCATGGCTTTCCAGGCAGATTCCATGGCAGACTGAGCCTTCTTCCGATCGTTCTGGGGGAGGGAAACAAGAGTTCAGCCTTCCAAGCCCACCCAGACTTTAGCACCTTCCTCCCTTCCCCTTCTTGTTCCAAGAGGTTGTAAAAGCAGGGCTTGAAATAGGTGGAGGGCTCCATGATAAAGACATAAATAAATAAATGTAAAGCCCAGAAAACGAAATAGCGTGTGATAAAATATCCTGAAATCTTCGAAAGGTTTAGACACAGTACAGTGTTTTTTAAACAGCTAAATTGATGCCTAGCTTCCTTACCCGGTACTTGGCCAGGTAGTCCCCAATGACGCTCTGCTGCCACATCTCATCGGCGGTCTTGGGGGTCTCGGGTAGGCGCACCTTCCTCTTGCTGTCACGCTTCTCCTTCAGGAGGCTCTGCGCCCTCTGCTCCTGGTCTGCACGTGTCCGGTCCACATCGCTCAACTTCATCTGAATCAGACAAGTGGTTCACTATCAGCGGGAGGTGCTCATAAAGTACTTGTGTTAATGAATGCCCATACCATGCCAAAAGTGGAAGAAATACATTCCTGGCGCTGTGGGATATGATTCCTGAGGCTATTACAGGGGTTGTTTTTGGTGTACGAGATCATAAACATTGCACAATCCAATTGTTTGAGTTACAATAAATAAGGAGCGCTGACCTTGGTAGTTGTGGATTTGCCTCGCAGGGGGCTGGCAGAGTTTCCAAGCAACATTCTGGAGCCCCCCAGCTTTTCTTCCGTCAGCACCCGGTCCCTCTCCTCCTCTGGCAGGCTCTGAGCACAGGACAGGGAAAAGAGAGTTACTAGCAAAGAAGCCCAATAGAAATAGGGAATTGGAGAAACACACAAACCTCACAGCAGCTAACCGGTAGGATCTTTCTCCAGAATACAGGCCTCAAACAATCACACTCTCACACGCATACTGTATCCATGCAATATGACTGATCCAGACACTAAACACAACAATGCCCATACCTCCAGGAATCTCTGCAGGTCGATTTCATACTGTTTCTTTTTCTGAAATGAAAAGAAAGATATTACTATCAGAGTCCTAGTGCCTAGACAGACTCTGCGATACGTCCAAAGTGTGATTGACTTCTACGGTCGGAAGTATCTTTCATAACATCAATACTGAGGGAGACTACAGTGAGCTTAAATAATCACTAATATGAAGTGCAAGCCAAGTTGAAAATTGCTAAAAACATTTAACAGATTTTATGTACCGTAAACCAAACATTATGTTAAATGCCAGCATATAAAACTCTAAGACAGAATAACTCCAGCAGGAAACATGCTTTCCCCTTACTGCTGCCTAGTATCTTTGGTCTCAATGTTGATGCTATAGCTGCAACATCACATTTCTCAAACTGCACCCACCACAGAAAACAGCAGCATTCCACCAATAATATAGAAATCTGCTTCTGAAGGAATGCAACTACCTTTTAATTTTTGTTCTTAAGAAATGCATACCACAAAATTGATTGTGTCAAGCATCAAATCCAATAAATTAACATTGTTAGTGCAAAGACATGAGAGCTTCCCAGCAGTGTGGTGGTGCAGAACCCAACAGGGGCCCATTCCTTTCATTCTGAACCTCTTGCATGAGGAAGTTGGACAGCGAACAAGAAATATTGGACTTCATGGAGGGCAGAATCAATTTGGGGGAAATCATTGCGATTAGATTTTTCTACAAGGAATGCATGCTTTATTTTTCTCACCTGCTCACACCGCTTCTGGAACATGTCCTTCTCTTTCTGAGTCATGATCTTCCATTGCTTGCTGCAGAGCACCATGCGCTCCGTGCTGGGGACATCTTTCATTGTGATCATGAGCTCAGCACAGTACAAGGAGTACCCATTCCTACGAGGGAGGGAGGAAAGGAACAAACTACTACAAACAATCTTTCACACAGCCTGGTTTCATTACCTTATTAGAGCTTGTGGATTTCAGGACAAGTTGCAGTGAGTAAATCAATTGAGTGTTCCCATAAGTATCCCACTCTTAATTCATTCATATGTTGTTATCCCCTCCCATCCCCATAGCCCAGTCTATCTATTCCCAGTTCTGAATCCAATCGAGCATTGCTGGATTGATTTGATGAAGAGGTTAGTCAAAAGAAGACAAGGTAGAGTGACAAAACATATCCAGACTTGTGCTAAATCCTTATGCATGCAATGACAAGAAGCTCATAATGAATTTGTATGAAAGATACACTGAATGGGTGTTGGTGCTTCGGATGAAGCATTTTCTTTAAATTTTATTACTGACTAATGTAAATATATTTTGTAATTTAACAGTTAATGGCTTGTGTACTTAACTAGTAGCAGTGCACTGACAGAGCTAAATTACGGATTACCAATCGATACTTATGGGCTCCACTGAGTACTTCTGGAGAGCAATGCTTGGGGGCCCTTCAACGAGCCCAGAACCCCTCTGTTAGATAATATAGACAGTAAGGGGAGTGTCGTACGGAGGAGGTTTAGTTGGCCGGCCGTCAAACTTGTCTTTGAGCTGCCGCTCTGCCTTGGTCAGGACAGACTTGACGTGCTCGTCCTGGTTGGTCTCGGGGTGAGCCTCGTGGTACTCCCTCATAGTCGCCTGGAACAACAACACAAGCACACATGAAGCCGAGTACCTGCACACTGTCTATTTGCCTGCCCTAGGATCAGCCAGCTATTATTTATGCAACAGATGCTATCCATAGAATGCATGCCCTTGGAACAGTTATTACTGGATGAATTCATGCACAAACTCATGTTCTGGGGGTATCACTTCTTTCCTGCAAATCTAGTCATGTACTACCCATGGCAGGCTGTGTAGTGTAATGGATCCGTTGAGGTTTAAACTCAATTTTGTCTAATATTTTAATTGGATAAATCAGTACTTATATATAGTTTTCTTGTAATATATGACCATGAACTAAAAAGCCGAAACCAATATACAAATCTTGTATTGCAATCATACTAAAATAATGGAGGTCTGTTGATTCTAAGTAGCTTCTCTGAAACATATTTTGACAATTTGAATGTACAAAAAGTAATTTTGAATCAAGCTCAATTATAATCCCCCACTCCCCCACACATCTCCCCAGGTACTGACCTCAAAGTCCTTCTGCAGCTCCAGCGCCTTGCTGATCCACTTGAGTCGCTTCTTATCGGAGAGCTGAGACCACTGCCGCCTCAGAGCGTCCTTCAGCTCCTTCGGGCTTACCTGAGTAGGCAAACAACAAGCATCTCAGATTTACAGTGCACCATTCAACCATGTTCTGTACACTAAAACAGTTACAAGAGCCGGTACAAGAAAACATGTGCTTCTGACGCCAGAGTGGTTACTACTGTACATCAATACAGGTCTCTCAGACCCCTTTCAGCAAACCATTTTTTCTGTATGAATACAGTCGGCACAAGATATACAGAACCACACTCCCTGGTTTAGTTCTATGAAACCAAGCAACTGTATTGGTCTTACTGAAAAGTCTTTTACACTGGGGTGTGATATAATATTTAAATGGTGCTAGTTTCATTTCAGAAAAGCTAGAATGGATTAAAGTAGATTAAAGCCCTGGCGACCCCCTCTATAATGCCGTTGGCCTTACATCGGGGTGCAGCTTCAGGTAGGTCTTCTTCTCATGGTTGTACCAGAGCTGCTGTGGTGTCTTGGGCTTCTCCGGGACATCAGACGTCTTCCTCTCCTCAATCAGATCAGGGTAAGTATCCCTGAAAGGAAAAAACATTAGGAAACAAACACAAAAAAACAACTGTTAGGAACACACACCCCGGACGCCAGAGCCGTCAGTACCATGAAAACGTTTGCCAGCACGACCACAGGACTGCACTACACAAGGTTTTAATTACAACTATAGTGATGTCCACACCAAAATGTTGGTCTTACTTGAATCTGGCCATGTTCTTTTCAAATGACTCCTTCTCCCTCTGAAACTCCTGAATGTACTTCAACTGCGAGGAGAGAACAAACATACAGTGACTAAAATCATGATTTTCCACTTCCAGTTGTGCCTCTCTTTTTTTGTCTGCAAGTGCTGTATATGTGAACAGGAAAACAATGCTTGTTTAAATCTTAAGTAGGGGTTCTGATAATTTTGTTTTATTTATTTATTTATTTTTAAACAAACAGTTTTTGAATCCAACTTCTCATTAATAAAATGACTGTTTAAGAAAGTATCCAAGATTTACAATGGCTACACAACATTAATAAAGGGTTTTCCTTGGTTAATAATTACATTTCTTGACACCATTTTCAGGTGAAATCCCCCTGCACACAGCCTGCCTTCAGCTCTAACTCTGCTGCTGCTGCTCTGCTGCTGCTGCTGCTGCTGCTGCTGCTGCTGCTGCGCTCACCTTCTTCTTCTCAGGCAGCTCCTTGTACTTCTTGGACAGGATCTTGGTGAGGTCCAGGTTGCTCATCTCTGGATGGATCTTTGCATACTTTGCTCGTTTCTCCATGAAAAACCGAAAGTACGGCGTCAGAGGCTTCTTGGGGAAGTCTGGATGGGTCTGAACAATAACCAGCAGCAGAGATGGCTTCAATAAACTGAACAGGAACACCATACAACTAGGTCTTCTTGACATAAAAGACATAAAAGGCCTACCTGGCGATTGTCTCAACAACTTTTGACTGTGTGTTTTTTTTGTTTTTTGTTGCTATATTAAATGTTTGCTCCTTTTTTATTTTTTTAGTAGAGTATATTTGTCTCATAACTACAAAGAAAAAAGCCAGGTTCTCTCAGAACAGTTTACAATTTAAAAACCACAAATTTATTTGCTTGTCTACACTGAAAAGCAACTTCTTGGAAAATCCAACGCTGTCTAAATCCCAAACAAACTCCTAGTGACACAAAAATTGATAAATAATGAAGTCGTATTCCTACTTCTAAGCACTCATAATGCCTGAGCTTCCTGCAGTTTCTAAAGTTATGGAGACAGTACCTTGAGCTTCGTGCAGTTTCTAAAGCTATGGAGACAGTACCTTGAGCTTCTTGCCTTTATAGGGGTTCTTCACATACTCCATGGCGTCGATAAGGAGTTCGGTCATGGTTCGGTACTTCCTCACCTGAGGAGACAGACAGATAAGCAATGAATACACTTGCTTATTTATGTTCTCTGATTGTTTCAAAACTTACCGTTATAATTAGAGTCAGGTACTGCTTTACTGGCAACACTTCTGTTCAATTCCATTTTTTTTCACTATTGCACAACACTAACTTCAACAACTACTGTACGGAAGATAAATATTACGGAAATAGAATAATATTTGGTGCCATGGTACACAGAGCAATGCATTTTTTTTTTTCAGAAAAAACAACAAAACCAAACACACACACAGATGTAGTTACTCAGGGACTTGAATTATCAAAAGCTTCCACACCGCCCCCATCAACATCCCCACCTGCACCTCCACCTCCCTTGGCTCACCTCGGAAGAGACCTTCTGCCATTTCTGCTTGCACATGTCCCCAGTGAAGGGCCCGAAGCAGACCTTCTCCCAGTCGAAGTGTGACTCGGTGGTCTTGTACTTCATGGCATCCACGTTAGGCAGCAGGGTGCGGATCCGGTCTAAGAGGGTCAGACAGTCCTCCTTACTCCACTCTTCCAAACCTGTCAAACACAGGTTTAGGGTTGAGCAATAATCACTATTATCTGAAATTATCGGGAAGGTGGGGGGGGTTGCTGGCTAAATTAATGATGCCCAGTTTCATCTCTTTATAGACTAACTGCTCGCAACAGGATCTGAGTTAAGTGCTGCCGATGCTTTTTAGCTTAGACGACTGTTAGAAATGTTATTACTGACAAATAACACAATTATCAACAATTCTTCAATACAATGAATGATTAAGACCAAACAAATTAGACAATATCATGATCGACTATCCTTCCAGCCACCCAAAGTAAAGTCAGAGCGAGCAGGAAGCAGGCACTTGCCTTTTACTGGACTGTCCTGCACCCACTTCAATGGATAAAAAGGGAGAAGACTTGTTTAAGAAATTCACCACATTCAGTGAATGTGACAAAACACTTTAGTATGTACGCTCATCAAATTTTCAAGCAAACTTTTTCAATGTTGTTCATTTGGGCATTAAGGTTTGGTATGGTAAGGATTGATCCAACTTAAGCTGTTCATTTTAGCTAATAACAACATTATTCTGAAGGAATTAAACTGATATGTATAGAAATGCCAGTTTAATTCCTTTTTGAAGTGTACAACGTAACACAATACAATTAAAAGTTATAGATTTTTTTTTTTTTAAGCCATGTGGGAAACTACACAAGTATAGTTTCAGTATCCTTTTAATTGCTCCATTATGACAACATTTCTAATGTGTTTTCTTAACATCTTAATCACATCTGAATCCCTTGTGCTACAACAATAAAGCCTGATCTTCGAGCTGGGCAATGTCCTTACAAAGTGCCAGCAGACTGAGATAGTGGATGTTTCGCTAGGTACAGCTCTATAGGAACCCTGCCATACCTGGCTCACACTTGATACGCCCAGCATGGGCGACGCTGGAGAGGCTGCTGTTTCCATTCATGCTTGTGAAGTATCTCAACAGTTCCCCCTCCTCTACTGAGTCAAGGTCGGGCAGCTCTGTAAAATAAACCAGGTTTGTCAGGACAGTTGGGAAAGCCCAGCATACGCCAGGAAACACGCCACATTTCTTCGAATTTTAATATTTTTTTGGAAACCTTTTTTGGGGAAACGTTTTAGGTAAACCCCCTCAAAATAGAGGAATTATTTTTGCATTGAATAGTGCATCTTGGTGAAGACTTTCTGCCACTTCTGGTTGCACATGTCCCCTGTCAAAGACTCTGAAGCACACCTCCTCCCAGGCAAAGTGCAGCACAGGCATCAATATCATTGAAGCAGGTCACTGATCTACCAGCATGTTGCACAGCATCACATAATAAAGACATTTGCCGCTGAAAATACACAGATGATATTGTTTTCTGTGATTTTTTTATTTGTATTTTTTTATTATTATTGTGAAACTATGTCTAAATAGTTACATCACATGATCATATGCTTGTCTACAGGTATTCAATGAGATACTGTCCACAATGGAGAATTAGTGTGATATGAATTTGTAGAAGTGTCGGTTGTAGGAGGCTGTGTGGTCCAGTGGTTAAAGGAAAGGGCTTGTAACCAGGACGTCCCCGGTTCACGTCCCTGCTCAGTGAGGACATTACTTAACCTCCTTGCGCTCTGTCTTTTGGGCGAGACGTTGTTGCGAGTGACTGCAGCTGATGCATAGTTCACACACCCTAGTCTCTAAGTCACCTTGGATAAAGGCATCTGCTAAATAAACAAATAATAAAGATGTGCCATATCTGGGGATGTAAACACAATGGACAATAAACAATAGCTTTCTGACAAAGTTGAGCATACAGAAGGCTAAACTATTCTTTAAGCTGCTTATATGGAAATACCATTTAACAAAATACATTTTCTATGTAGTGTTTGTTACATATTTCCAGAGAGCAAATGTTTCTAATGATTTAACTACGGAACTGGAAATATTATTCCTAACCAAATCGTTCTGTAATAAAACCATGTCCTGTAGCATTATTAACATATTCACTGCTTGCTGACTCATACAAACCCGCCACTCCCTACATTTGCTATCAGACCCAAAAACGCTGCCCCCGCCTCCCATCGTCTGGTGAACATGTCAGACAGACTACTAGATTACCCACTTCCGAGATATCCATCGCATTTCCTACAACAAACAGCAAGGTGGCACATTATTTTGAGTCTGGTAACGGCAAAGGATGCATTCAAAATGTTGGCTTCCTGAACATCACCCGAGGGTAATCTATCATATCAAGCAGACTACATGGGGTTCGCACTCGTGGGACAAGGTGCCATAACTCCTTTAGAATTATCCATAGCTCGAATAACTGGCCCATCAAAGTGGTGGGTCATCGTTTTCACATGACTTCCCTCCCTGAAGAGAGTACCACAAGGCTCAGTGCTCAGCCCATTGCTGCCCTCCTCTACATCAGTGATATTTACTATCCAGGGGCACAGGAGGTATGGGTTTCCCAGTTTACTGATGACCTCGCCTACCAGACATCTTCCAAAAAGACCACAAATTGAGGCAAAATGACTTCAGGTCTGTATAAATGCCCTGGAAGATTGGGCCAATCTGGAGTGTCAAATTAAACCCACTAAAAACTCAATGTGTGCTCTTCAGAAAGGAAAAAAAGAACATTTATTGGAACAACCAGTTAAATTACAGCTATATGGCGATGATTTGAAACTAGAGCCAATTGCCAAATTTTTGGGGGTGACGTTCCAACGACTTGGACAAAACACATAGATGACACTGAAACCTGGGCCAGGAAAAGACTTTATCTAAAAGTGGGAGAAAGAATGGTGCCTCGCCAAACACAGTACTGAAAGTCTTCAAGAGACATATTATACCGCTGTTTGAATACGCTGCGCCAGCCTGGCTGAATGTCAGCCTCTATCAGAAGAGAAAATTGCAAATTATTCAAAACCTTACAATCCGAGTGGCAGAGTGCCCAGGTATACCAGCACAGAGTACCTGCATCACATGACTGGACTCCTAACCGTGAACGAGAGATTGTTGATCCTGAGTAAAAAGTACATCTCCCAGGCAATCAACAACCCCTCAAATCACTAATATGATCCAGGAGGTAAAGCAGCCCCCCCCCCGGATTCATAACCGCTACTCCCCTGAGAAAGAACTGCATTATATATTAACCATTGTCTTAGTTTCTTAATACACATCTATTTTTTGTAATCTTTATTCTATTCATTAATTATCTCAAACGTATTTACTTTACATATATCTCCATTATGTTATTTGTCTCTTTTTGCTTTAATTGTTTTTAATTTTCTTATTCTCTAACATTTATAAATAAAGGTTGTTTTATTATTATGATTGTGTGTAACTAGTGCTTAGTTGGTACCAGTTCTTGTATTACAGGAGAATGCTAGCCTCAAGTATGTGTCTCTGCTTTGCCTCAGATTAGTAGGTCCTGCCTCTTCAAACATCACGACTGGTGAGATGGGTAGAAAAGAGCTGGCACTCTGAACTATCCCTACATGCATCATGCTCTGCTCTTGACTGTTCTGGCTGTTGTTGTGCTGGTTGCCATGGTTACTGTGTTTATGTATGTGAATATGAATGTGTTGCCATCAGAGCTGGGGGGTCTCTGGTCTGGGTTTAGACAGAGCGTCCAGTGAAATAGATAAAGACAAAGGATTTGAACAAGCAATCAGCGTCTCTCTGTTTTCTGCCACGTGTGAAACGCAACAATATTAAGAAACCAAAGAATGCAGACAGAATAGCCCAAAGCTTGACATATTAATGAAACAATAGCTTGTAAATCCAGCTTTGTATTAATCCATTAGATTTACATTAGCTGCAACAACTTGCTTTTTGGTTTGGTTTTAACATAAATCCTGATTATATGTATCTAACCAAAGCATGACTTTTTTTAAAGTCAACAAAATGTGTTTATAAACTAGCAAAGCTTAACCTTCGCGACAAAATCAAGAGGCTTGCGAACACGAAACATTATTTTACAATGTAGAGTCTATTAATTGCCACGTAGCTTTTTGACTTGCCGAACAAAGATTTAATTGATAGCTGTGTAAAAGTGAGCTGCGACATGTTTGCTAGCACTTTCCCACATGACACAAACCTTCTCTCATGTGTATGTGGATGAATCTGGGTGGGTCATTCGAGTAGTCCAGACCCAATGAGAAACTATCATCATCTATGATCGCTAAGGAATAAAAAAACAAATTAAACATGTCTATTGGCACCAGTAGAATTATTTTTCTGGTTACACTTTTGCAAGTTGATCTGGAATGGTTACAGTATCCTATAAGCATTCCTGGATGAACAGACAATGGTAATACTGGTAAACATGTCAAAAGACAAAATAAGGTTAAACAGAAATGTTCCTTCATGCAGGGGCAGTTTGGCTTACTTGCTTAACCAGGGTCAAAGCATGTGGACCCACATCCTGTGGTGGGGTAGTGCGACCCAGGTATGTGGTTTCACACGATGTGACCCGGGTAAGAGTGCCAGAGTGAAAGGGGCTTTACTGCCTTCATCAGGCAGAAACAGAATGTTGCTGGGATTACCAACTGTTTCAAGAACGCTGCAGCGCAACTGAATTCAGCCTATTAACATATACCACCTACTGTCTCCCCTAGTCGAAAGCATCGTTCGGCAGTATCTACTGATGGAAAATGAAGAAAATATTTATCATCAAGTTTGCTCTGAACTAGTAGTATAGTCTGATGATTCTACTAGTGAAATAAATGCTTTTTACTGCAGGAATCTAAATCATTGTACATGGGATAATTAATTACAGAACTCGAAATATAATATGATAAGAAGGCAGTAAAGCAAAATTGCCTTTTTCCTTTTTAAAGGAACTACGGCTAAATAATAATAATAATAATTATAATAATAATAATAATAATAATAATAATAATAATAATAATAATAATAATAATAATACTTGATGTAATCACAAACTAAAAAATATTAACAATATTCCTAACAATTTAAACATTTTGACCTGGCAAATCTAAAGGATGCGGTAAGTGTTCGACAAGTCAAACTGAAAACATTAATCTAAAACCCGAATACACTGTGCATCTAGTTTACCGGTTTGCATTACTAGCGGCAGTACTGTGCAGTTTAACTGGGGGGATACATTATTGCAGTGTGAGCCGCGGAATCACCCCTCCCCTCCCCTCCCCTCCACTCCACTCCACTAGCAGCCGAGCGCCTGTCTCAGTCAGTCTCCTCAGCGGTGGCGCAGCTGCACACAAGTCACAGTTCTTCCCCGGTCAAAGAGTCATCCCAGCCCGCATGCAAGGTCAAAACACCAACATCTAGTGTTGCCGAATGCATATTTATTAAAGCTCCATAAAATGTCTAGAACTCACTACCTACACAGAAATATCAATTTATCCGTTTCTATAACACCACAATGTACGTGACCTTTTGGTGATTTGAAAAAAAGTTACATTTTAAGCTATTTTATGATTTTGTTGAGACACCGACCCGCAGTGTGTATGCTACCCGCGTAATGGCGTCTGCGGTCCGGCAGGAGTCACCAAACAGCTTCCGCTGAAATAAGCAACGGGGCTCGGAGAAAAGAGGCGGTTTTCTGGGTTTTGTTTTTCTTTTAAAAATTGTCAAACTAAACTGCTAACGGAGTGCACCCGCCAGAAAATAAACACACTGCTTCTGCTTCACACGTAAAATAAATGTTTTTTTAAATAAAATAATATATATATATAATATATATATATATATATATATATAATATATATATATATATAATATATATATATATATATATATATTTTTTTCCGGGCAAGCGCGATATAATGCATGAAAATATGTTTAAAATGTGCAAATGTAATTAAATTCAATTACAGCTTTATTAATAATTGGAGTGGCTGGGTTTGAAAAAAAATAGAGCGGGCGGCTCTGAAAGCCCTCGCCCCAAATCCCTCACTGCAGCGCCGCCATGAATGCCACAAAGAGTCGGGAAGAAAACAACAAAAATCGCTTGCAAACGCAGTCAAAATACGAAAAATTACTTACCTTTGCCGACTGTATAGAAATGACCAATCGTTCGATTAAAAAAACGAGTCGTGATATTGTAATTTTTGCTTTTCTTGGATATTTTTTTCGGCTGTAAACCCCGGGGAGTCAGGACGAAACGGATCCGACAACAGGAGCGTCTAGTCCGGTATGAAACTCCGCCCAGCGCCGCAGGGGGAGGAACTCCGGAGGAAAACAAGCGAGAAAAACTTGGGACAAATGTAAAGGCTGTGGATATTTCAGGTGACTGATGTATCTGATAAACATTTATTTTTATTTTTCATGATACATTTAATAACCAGTTACATTAGCAAGCAAAGACACACATTATGCTATCATGTAATTTGCACAATTATATACATAAAACAATATACAAGCTATACCAAAAGCCAGCTTTATTAATAGGGAGTTTTATGAATTTATTCTTACATGAGACACTTGTGGTGTGTTCAACGCAACCCGAGGCATGAAAATGCTTATACCCACCTACATCGTCGGCTTGGGAGTTCAGGCATCCTTGCGCCCCCGGGATGCGCACTCCTTCCAGTGCCGTATCCGACATGCTCCCGCTGTAACTCTGCACTTCTTATGGGGGCGACAGTACTATTTAGGGTTATTTTATTGTACATTTTTCGATCAAGCTGGATACCTAGGTGCCCACAACCGCAAGACAACAATAACACACGGATACAAATACATAGTTGGTTTAACTTTCATGTGCAGTGATTTATTATATTATATTTTATTTTTTTATTTGTGTTATTGCATCTGAACCTAATGCGGATGTCTGCTGATAATGAAAGTTGCAGTTTCAACACACTGAGCTCTAATTAATCAGAAGGCCAGTTTGTTTTGTGTGTGTCCGGAAGCTTTTATTTCCTCTCCCGTTGAAGTCTGGTTTCTACTCGGCGTGTTTTTGTTGGTGGTTGTTGTAGCAGTCGGGTGGTTGTAGGTTAATAATAGAAATCTATCAGGCAGTGCAAATTGAACTGAAGTTGCATGTGAGTTTGAGTATTTTCAAAGTATAATGCCTATTACTACGTCTTTAAAAAACGTTACTCAATATTAAGACGTTCGTTTGTTGATCCGCCATACCTTGTTATTGGTTCACAATTGTTTGTTTAGTCTGGTGTGTCTTTCAGCGTGTTCATTTAATAACAAATCAGGCATGACTTTGTCTGTCACACACCAGGTTTACAATAGAGGCTTGTCTGTGACCCTTGTGTGACTTGAGTCTTCTTACAAAGTGAATTTGCATGTTTTATTGTCCTGTTGCCGAAGGATTTTTGCTAGCGGAAACTGTCCAATGGTTGTGGAGAAATGAGGAGCCAGGACAGATAGATACAGTAATCCAGTGGTGTTCAACCCTAGTCTGAAATCTGTAACTGTTTAAGAGCTGGAAATAATTAGAAATGTCTAATTAAGCAAATTATCTGTTCAATTAAGAGTCTGGTTAAGTAACTGAGAGCTCAGTTGGAATGAAAACCAGCAGACACAACCTGGATCCCCAGGACCAGGGTTGAAACCCTCTACTGTAATCCACCACCATGTGTCTTGTGCATGTGTGGTGTTCAGTGGAGTGACTGGACACCTAATTAGAAACACGTGCAATCTTTACAATCTTGTGCAACTGAAATCCCGGACATGTATTTGTGGGGTGATGTTCTGTAATGGGAAAATGCACCATTGCAAAATAGTTTCCAGGACAGCTGCACAAATTGTTGATGTATCATTCTGTAGAATATTAAGACACAGAACCAGATTAATTTTTTTTTTTTTTAAAGGATAATACATGTTTTCATGAACCATATTGCAAAGCTTTAACTTAGTTATTTAGAATTTGTTTTTCCAAATTTTGATGTGACATGAAAACGTGGCAGTTACAACATCAGTCAACTACTAAGATATTTAAGGCATTGAAAAAATAACAATAAAATGTCCTACATTTCTCAAAGGCCATGGTTTTGTATGTGTCTATTATTATGCACTACTGCTAAGTGTATTCTGAACTGAACTGTGTCTCCATACATGAACTATTCAGCATATTTTCCTTAAACACTTCCACACAGCCTCATTTAAACATCAGATAGGAAATAAGGTTTGAATACTAGACTTTTCTACATAACCACTTAGCCATCAGGGTCTGCCAACTATAACTCCATACTGCCATCTGGTGGTAATGAATTGTAAAGTCGTTTCTTTCACAAAGTCACCCCCCCCCCCGTAGCACTTTCACATTATCAACACTCATATGAGATCTGACCCTATCCTCGACTTGCTATATATCCATTAACTGTCATCTCTTACAGCAATTAGCAAAATTATCAAATTTGATCTTTGTTGAATTTATAATCTGAAGTAGGGGAAAACCCTGGATAGCAAAGGTCCTGTTTACTCTGTGTGAAAGGTGTGATATGTATTAGAAATATTCCCAGAGTGGCGCATCCGCCAAAGCGCTCTGTGTGGAGCACAGGATGTGCCTTATAGCCTGGACGTCACCGGTTCGAGTCCAGGCTATTCCACTGCCAACCATGGACGAGAGCTCCCAAGGGGTGGCGCACAATTGGCCGAGCGTTGCCCAGCAACCCCTGTAGGCTGGCCGGGTATCTGCAGGCTTCCCTTGCTTGTTTTCCGATGCTGTAGCTCCGAGATGGCTGCATGTTGGGCCTGCAGCGTGAAAAGAAGCTGTTGATAATGGCACACGCTTCAGAGGACAGCGCACGTTCGTCTTCACCACTCCCGAGCCAGCATGGGGGTGGGAGCGGTGAAATGAGCCTAAAATAACTGGCTATTTTCAAACTGGGAGAAAAACAGGATAAAAATCAATTGGTGACTGCTAAATTATATATATAAAAAAAAAAAGAGCCTTGTATCTTCTTATTCTAAACCAGTCGTTATTGTGTTGAATTCCAACTGAAGAGTTTTTGTTCCAGTGTAGAAATTAGTGAACTGCATTGTTTTAAAACCCACCTGTACTATACATTCAGTGTTGAAATTGGATTCAGCTCCCCCCCCCCCCCCCCATATCTCTGTCACTTTCTTTGAGGGACTGGACACTAGTGGACTGGCATGGGTGTTGGATTACTCTCACCTACAGTGGTCTCTCAGGTGCATGGTTAAATACATTTGTGTGGAATGTGCTGTTAGCTCTGTTACTATTTGTATTGGGGACTTGAAACTGCTATATCACCATTCTGTAATTAATTTTAGATGACACATGATCATAGTTAAACCTTCACAAATTGAAACAATGCAATTTGATAAACAAAAAACCATGACAGCAGTACACTTATAGAAAATTTGCATTTATTATTTTTTTTAAAACTAGATCTAGAACTATGTACAGCTTGTAGCAATTGACAAATCTAACAATCTGATTCAAACTACATCATCCACCACACTACGCCCATTACAGTATAATTATTTATTTATCTTGCAACAACAAGTGACATGTAACAGACAGGTTAAGAACTTTATTGGCATGGAGAATGGACTGCCTTCTCATAACAGAAAACAGCACTCTTTCTTTGGGGCAGAGTTAAGGCACGTGGACAGATCAGTGTTGGGTTCAAGAATCATTCAAGAATGCCGATTAACCCCCCCCCCCCCAGAATGTATAATAAAAATGTCCATCAGCCTTTCAAACAATGAAGCCTACATACAATACAGTATCACCAAATGGACATGAAACACTAGATCATTTTCTTTCAACTTATTCTTTATTTGTAAAATTTAATAGCATGTTTTGTGTGTCAGTCACATAGTGCTGTGACTCCCAGATAAGCCCACATATCAATATATCAGAAATAAGATCAAATACATTTGCAGTATATTTCATATGCAATTGGAATGTATTTTATTCTGCTATATTTAGAATGCATTATAAATATATCAAAAGCAGCCAAAACATTTTTTTTGGGGGGAGATATATTTACGTTTCATATGGAAAACTGGGTTTTACCACACTGCACCCGATTGAAACTTAATAAAACTTGTAAAAACTATTAATATTAAAATGTTTGTTTTTTGTTATGTCTGTAATGGACCGGAAAGGTTTCAACTGCTATACAAATAGGTGCTGTATTAAATAATGTCCAGTTAGTGTTTGTATGCAGTTTACCAAGTGCAATGCATATCCTCCTAGTGGCTGGTGAGTTAATAATACTAACATGAGCACAAGACCTGTACTTAACTCAACGTTAGCCATATGGTTTGTGATTCCTGTCCAGCTATTGTCTTTCCTTTCAATTAAATGGGCTGGGATTCCAATCCATTACTGTGACACCCAACGAGGGGCAAATTCAGATCAGTGTGGCTGAAACAGGCCAATTTACTGTCTGTGTTCTTTCCATTACAGCTATCGCATGCATGCTGGCTTGTGAAACACGCGATTCTAAAACTGCTCCGAATCCTGGGGCACAGCCAGTGGTAGGGGTTACGAGTCCGACACTGACACTCCCCTGAGCCTAGCTGCATGTGCACTTGTGTTTCCGCTCAAGGATGAGCTTTGATTAAGGAGGGAGAGAACGTAATGAATAGTGGCTGTAGAGTTAACAATACTGACCTCAGCATAAGACCCCTACTCAACTCTCACTACAGGAGCTTGTTCTTCAGTTAAACAGTGAGACGGTCACCTTTGAACTGTAGTTTGCAGTTCGCATCCAGCTTTTACATGCCTTCCCATTCAATTAAATGGGCTTAGATGCCCATTTGTTACAAGTGTACATGCAGTTGCCTACTGTGTGAAAATATGCTACATAAGTATGGCTATACTGCATTTCTTGAAAGAACTAACAAAGCACTGCTTTTACTGAGACCACTAATTCCCATTATACAATATATTTCTAATTTCCTGCTTCAGCTGGTAGGCTATTATGTGTTACATGCCTGAAGTAGTAGTGAGAATTTTGAAAAACAAAAACAAAAAAAACAACACATCTAATCGCCACTGCAATGTGAATAAAAAATAAAATACAAAAAAAGTCCCAAAACTTGAATTAAACAATGCATAATTTGCTAAAGAATGTGCAGCAGAGTTCTGTCTGAGTAGTTTTCTAAAATTCCCCAATGCACTGAAGCCAAAGCATTAATCATCTCAATATTTTATGTTGAAACTGTTAAAACTGCCGCACTGAATGCTTCTTCAGTGCCACACCAGGACTCAATTACGTTGGTAAAGGGTCTGTACACCCCACATGATTATCCTGGATTAAATATCACAGGGTTAAATAAATTCGGTATATTATTGTTTGAAAAGACTAAAACCAGAAGATCATGTTTGTATAAGCTCTCTTAACACACAACGTAGTTAGATAACAGTGTTGAATGCAGTATACCATATAAAAAGAAACAAGTCTATATTGTTCAAATGCCATTCAATATATAAATAAACTCCCTAAACCACAGAAAAAAAAATCATTCACACACACACACAAATCCTATACTTTCCATTAACAGATGGAAAAAGATAAACATACAGTATAAGAGGAAGCTCTGACCTAGTGACAGGGAGAAGATCCCTACATTCTAGCCACTATCTTCCAATTCAAAATTCTATATATCATTTTTAAGCATGTTCAACATTTACTCGGCATGTGTACATTAAGGCCACAATAGAATCACGTTTATTTTATGCAGTTAATGTATGTATGTTTGTGTGTGTGTGACATACACACGCCACAGTAGTATAAAACAACTATATAATTTAATGTTTTCCACTTATTCATAAAATTGTCTAAAATAGATCTTTGTATTCTAAAACATTTTTTTAAAGAAGGCAAACATTTGCGCAGTGTAATACATTTAAGTACATCGACACCAACAACGATGAACAAAACACAAACCCCTTTCCTTTGTATAGCTTGGCCATCTAGCCACTTCAATGCATGTCAACCTAGAGCTTACTCTGACTCAAAGAAACTTAAAAAAACATTTAGCTGCACTATCATCCAAATGTGCATGCTGGTGCTACTTCTTTAATTAAATTAAAAATCTACCCTCTGCCCCTGTTCCAATGATATAAAAAATAATAAAAAAAGCTTGGTCTCTTGAGAAACTGGAATGAGTTGAGCTGTTGTGTGAAAGCGTGTGTTTGTGAGAGTGAGTGGGACAGTGACTATCAGCTGGAACCACAGAAGAGCGTTAAGCTCAGATTGGTCTGGCTTCATGATTACAAGTGTTTAAGGTTTTGTGTTGGGGAATAAAGGACAAGCACTGGATTACTCTTAGAATACAGAGACGTGCAGCTGTGATCCCTAAATAACCACCCTTGTTGCCTGAATTTTTAAATATTTCTCCAGTTTAAGACACTGCAGCCTTATTTCTGTGGCTACCACCAGTCACAAATACTAATCATAACGTGAACCCCTACTTTTATATTGGTGGGGGGTGGGGGTAGATGGGCAGAAAAGAAAGGTATCGTTCACTGGTAGTGGTGAATAATGCAATACAAAATAAATACATTGCACATAGAATTCTTTCATAGCGATTGCAAGAGCAGCTGAGACTATGTAAACTGAAGTATGGCTTTCTTTTGGGTTTCACACTCAGTTTATATTTTCATTAAGTTTCTGCCCATGGTATAATGAAAATGAGTAGCTCTTATTTACTGTGTGTGGCGCTTACATAGCCTGAGCTAGCTTTGTCATTTAGCTCCATGGGACAAAAAAGCCTGGCACATATGTGATTAGAAAATCTGTTAATCAATCCCTATTGAAATGTACTAAAAATATTTACTTTGTGGGGAAAATAATAAAAAAAAAAAAAAAAAAAAAAAAAAGTGGTTTTGGTATTTGTTTTTAGTGTGGCATCAGGTTCATGAGTCACCCATATTATAAAGTACTTCAGCACCTCTCGTAGTTTTAGCAACTTGTTTTGTTTTTTCTGAAAGACCCACAAACAGCGTTCCACATTTATGAATGCATGGTGGAGGAGGAGGGCTGGTTCCCTCCTCGGCGGCCCTGGCACCCTGATTGGCTGGTAGGCTGGCGTGGCTGATTGTCCGGTCCAATGGGTGGGTGGCAGGTGGAGGATGGGCAGCTCATACAGGCATGGGCATCTCGTCATACTCATCCTGACCCTCCTTATCGAAAGAAGTAGGCTCTGCATCATCTCCATCCAACTGGGGGGCGGGGGGGAGCAGGACACATCAAGAGATTTATAAACAAAGATTGTCTTAGTCAATTATATATTGTGGCGTTCCATCCTCGCAATTACAGAATTGTGCTTCGTGCATGTAGTCAATATTAGTAACTAAATGTACCTGTATTTTGAAGCGTATTCGAATGTCCCATTCATTCGTTATCACAACTGAATAAACAGGTCTCTCTAAGTATAAGGAATACCGTAATTGTGCCTCCACTGTAGCACTATATCATTTAAATAGCACACTAAAGCATTGTGTTAACTGTACCTCCACTGTAGCACTATATCATTTAAATAGCACACTAAAGCATTGTGTTAACTGTACCTCCACTGTAGCACTATATCATTTAAATAGCACACTAAAGCATTGTGTTAACTGTACCTCCACTGTAGCACTATATCATTTAAATAGCTCACTAAAGCATTGTGTTGCTTGAAATTTAATGGCATTTCAATGCTTTCTCAAGTTGTATTCCAGTCAGTAGCAGTTTCTTTTCCTCCCAGATATCAACCCAATTTATTATCCTTTGTGTCACGCCCAATACAGCTGTAGTAAAACTGATTAAGACAAGATCTCTGTCATAATAAATGCATCATAAGCAGACAGTTAGGCAACATATTAAAGTACGTGGTGCTAACAAAGTAATTCCAGTAAATCTTACCCAACGCATCATTTTTTAGGTCTCAAATTTTCCTATGTGAAAAATGCACACATTATGGTAAAGGTGACTTTTTTTTAATGGTGATTTATTTAGCTGTTAGAGAAAACTATGTAAAGTCACAGGAAAAACAACGACTGCAACTCAAGTGTGAGCTAATGTGTCTAACTTCTGGGAGTTTGAGCTCTTGTAAAGAAAATAAAGGGCAAACATTTAGAATATATATAATAAATTGCTCAGAAAGTGACATTGTCTAAAAAAGCTAAATGTTCACAATTGTTTTTCCTACAGAACAAACTCCCAGATGCAACTCGTGTGTTGGATGCAGAGTGAAAGATACGTTCGCCAGTTTTACTGTTTACAAATGTTATGAAAAAATAAAAACATGAGTGTCCTTTTCATTTAAGAAAATGCAAGATCCTTGAAACATAATTATTTTGTTAGTTTATATGTACTTTAAGCACTTTAATGCAAAAAAAACAAACAGACGAATTGAACAAGATGCTAACAGACAGCCCAATGTACTTACAGATTTCATCTCGCGCTCGGTGAAGATGCGGGTCAGCAGGAACATCTTAAGGGGGACGGTCATGATGAGAACAAAGGGGAATGCCAACGAGGCCACTGTGGACATGACTGCCCACAGCGCAGCCAGGCACACCAGCTGCAGCCCCGTGAACAGGTGCATCCGCAGAGTGCGCACCTGCCAGGGAGAGACAACAAGACTGTTACAGAGTCTATCCCATTAGACACACAGCCTGTAACGTGTAACATGCACTGATGTGAACTGACCTGGAAATATTCTGCCAATCATAAATATTATTATTATTATTATTATTATTATTATTATTTTCTAGCAAAAGTAAACTTATATTTTCAGTATATTAATTGGTTTCACAATATGCATTCAAGCTAACCAGCAGTATAAAATGCCCTTTTCATTTTTCAGTGACCAATTACATAAATTCAGATTTTAAAAAATAGACTGTTGTGCTTTGTAATGGGCAGAATCAATTTCAGATATTTTTTTCCCCCAATTTGATATATCTAATTATTTTTATGCTCAGCTCATCGCTACCACCCCTGCGCTGACTTGGGAGCAGAGAAGACGAGCACACGCTGTCCTCCGAAGCGTGTGCCGTCAGCTGACTTTTTTTTTTTTTTCCCCCCACACTGCAGACTCACCGTGCAGCCATCTCAGAGCTACAGATTTAGAGGACAACACAGTTCTGGGCAGCTTACAGGCAAGCCCGCAGGCAGACTATAGCGGTGAGCCGAGGACACCTTGACCGACCCAAACCCAATATCTGACAATTACCAGCCTTTGTAAGCCTAGACTTGATTTTGTAAATTCTCCAAATTGCTGTAAGTGTAAGTAGATGTGGCCCTCACCTTTCTGACGTAGGTCTTGTCAGGATGGTACTTGGGGGGCATGAGCAGCAGCATCATGCGCTCGTACAGCTGGATGCCATTGAGAGACGTCACCCCCATGTAGAGGAAGATCCCGAAGAGGACAGCCAGGGGGATCTGCCGCAGGAGATCGCCGATCACAATGGACAAACCTTGGGGCAGCAGGCAGGCACATAGTGTACTTCTATATTACAAACCCATTTGTCCTACTCTCCATCTGCTAGATTGGTAATTGTGGTAAATGACATTTTTACCATTATAATGCAGATTAATTGATTTTTATATTCATCACTTATTACTGTTTCTGCACTCATAGATATTTGTTATGTTTAATAAAGTCAGCAGTATATTTCTGCTTTGGTCCACAGTCTCTGAGCAAGCCTAAGCAAGGTTTTAAAGCCAGTATAAAAATGACAACTATGAGAGTGCTAGGGGTGTGCACCTGTAACACTCACACTGAGGAGGGAGGATGGAGAAAATTACCGGTGCACAGTTCTAGTGGTCATTATTATTTTTACTTCAGCATTCCTACTTGCTAAGGCTTACTTCCATATATGCTGGTAAATAAATGAAGACTAAGAACATGGATAATGTGATAATAAAGAGTTGTGAAAATTCCAAGGGCACAGAGTATTCCTTTAGGATAGATCTCAAGGGAGTTCTGATGCCAAGGCAGCTTTTTTGCTTGTTTAAATTTGTAAAATTAATTACCTGGAAAGAGAAGCTCATTTCAGAGTCAATCAATGAGAAAAGCAGACCTACCTACAAAGATGGCCACCAGCAGCCCGGTCACTCTCTGCTCTTTGACCTCTTGGACCTTGGGTTTGTCTCCGGGTGCCACAGCCTTGCTCATGACGGTCAGTGCATTAGCGTGTGTGACAGAACGGACAGTGGCTGCAGCCAGCCAGGGAAGTCCAAACAGGGCGCAAACTCCCCCCAGGACCACAATGATAAGCAGGTCCAGGTGGAAACCTGATCCCTTCACAAGCATCCTCTCCTTCTTAGTGACGATGAGCCTGGGATATGAGGGGAAGGAGAGGTGACACATTGAAGGGGAGAGCACAGGAAAACAGCTCCACTATAAACAAGTTGCCAGAGTATGCATCCACAGACACCAACCACAGCATGTGGAATAACTTCCTGCAGCAAATATACATGCATGATTTATTCAAAACCATGCAATATAGCACCCGCAAAAGCACAAAAATGCAGTGGTCAATATCAACTACTGTCTATAGCAACTTTTGTCATAGTTGGTAAAGTTGTCATAAACAACCTAAAAACAAAAAAAGAGTGTAACATGACTGAAAAAATTAAAGACAGACACTGCGGTTACACAAGAGAGGGAAAAAAAAAGAGCCTCACGATGTGATCTGGGTCTCCATGAAGATGAGGATGAAGACCAGGATGGCTGGGAGGATGCTGGCCACCATCATCCAGATGGGGAATTCCTTTTTGTCACCCAATGGGTTAATCACCCAGCCTCGCAAATGAGGGCTAGTCACTGAGAACCCACTGGGCACGCTCAATTTCTGCAAACAGAGAAAGAGCACACGGTTATCAAACATGTGACAGAGACCATGAAGCTCTGGGAGACAACATACAGATTCAGGTATGGAGCAAGTCACAACTACTGCATTACAATGCCTTTTCATTATGATCAAGTTCTCATTAATAAGGAAACATCAATTATGCCCTTCTCACACAGACCTGTATATAGGTGTCCGTGATGCTGTAGTTCACCAGCACCATGATGAGAATGGCAATGGGCACCCCAAAGTCTCCAATTAGCCTCCGAATCTGCAGGAAAATTTGGCATATGAGACTACTGCAAAACATGTGAAGAGCAAAAACTGAAAATTGTACATGTTAAACACTGCCTCTTGGTTTATTTTGTTATGTTTTATTATATTATCTCTCAGGTTAAAGATAGACATTTTATGAATACAGTAAACTAGACAAATAATTATCCTGTGTGTAAAGTTCTCAAAGACTGGATTCACAGACCACAATTAGCACTAATATATCCTTCATAACTATTACACTCAGTATTGCTGAATTTCAAAACTGTAAGCATTTCGACTCCAAGTCTTTCCATGTCTTTGAAGACATAGATTTAATGTAAGTTTTCCTCTGCATTTCTGCTGATGGGAAACACGTTTCAGCAGGTACCAGATCAACTGCTATTCACAGAAGACACTGTGCGCCGGTATGCTCGTTGCATTGTGACAACGGCAGCGTCAGTAAAGTGAGATATATTTTTCAAAGTTGCATATTATGATACCACTTCCTTTCAACTTTGTTTAGAAAAATTGTATGCAAAGTATGTTAATGACGTGGTCTTGAAATCTAAATGCTACATATTTATGTTGTATACAGTGCATTTTTAAACATACGCTGCTGTGTGTAACAGTTAAATATAATAGAATGATGGGCTACTGTTTTCTTTACTCTGTTGGATAGTGGAGAAAATGCGTTTTAACAGCCAAATTCGGATAAGACCTATATAGACTGCACTAGATCTCTTGATCTAACCCAATGCACTGGACTTACCTGACCTAAGCACCCCTTGCACTACTAATATGTAAATGTAGATGTAACTTCTTGTAATCCTAACTTGTTGCATCCTAGCTCATATTTTAGTAGTATTATTTGCACTTACTATAGACTATACTGTATTTAAACATTAACCTTGCATTGTAACCCTGTACAGTACTGCCTTGTAACACCTGTAAGTCACCTTGGATAAAGGCATCTGTCAAATAAATTATTATTAATAACAACAACAACAACAACAACAACAACAACAACAACAACAACAACATGAAAAGTGTTCAGTCAAAATACAATAATACAATTTTACTGCTGCTGGGGTCTTAAGGTGATCCCAAGCCTCTGCCTTTTTTCTGCCTCCCCATTTTCTCTGGCCACCACTTGCCACTAAATCTTAGGTATGGTAGTCCAAAATTAGCTCTAAATCGGGGTGTGTGAAAGTAATCACCAGTGCTGAGAGAGATAAAGCAGGCAAGGCTGAGACGCACCCTGCCAGGGAAGAAGGCGCTGTTCTTGAACTTGCGCAGGTAGAAAGCGATGAAGAAAGTCCCGGCCATGAGGACGAGGGAGAGCAGGGCTGTGTTGGGCTTCCCCGTCACAATCTCTTTCCCTGCCATGGAGGTGATGCTACCCCCCGTCCTCAGGGACACATTGCTCAACAGAGGCTCTGTCCAATTGCTCAATGTCCCGTTGTCCAGGGAGCAGGGTTGCAGGGGGTGCTCTTGGAATATCTGCAGAGGGGGAGTGGGAGTGGGAGAGGCAGGAGGCAGGAGGTAGAATACAACAGATCATATAATACAACAGATAACCCTCCCTCCACCCCCTCTCTCTGATGTTTAATTTTAATAAAATGTAGTCAGTCAGAACTGCAAAGTCATACCCTTGGTAAAACCCTCTACAAGGATGCCAGTGTAACTGTGAAACAACATGGTTAAACACTACCATAAAGTTACTTCAACAGCTATGGCCAAAGGTTTTGCATCAACCTATAGAATTAACTCATTTTGCGTCATAAAGTTGAATGAAACCTGCTGAATAATGTTATGTTAACATATTCAAATACATATCCCTTTGTAGTTTTCCATATACTTAAACAACTGACACAAATGTAAAAATGTGACATTTTGAAATCTAACATGAAATACTGTACTGCTGTTATGGCTTCCGGTAGGCTTTTGCGATATTATTTTGTAGTTTCTTTGATTACATGATGTTAAATAAAATATAAAAATTATGTTAATATATATCATTTTTTAAATGATGTCTTAATCCTAACATTCCAGGTGATGTAAAACTTTTGGCCATAACTGTATATCAACTGCGACAAACGTACAGCTAGGCACAGCCCTTGATTCTAATATTCAACAATTTCTGCTAAAGAAATAATATTACTTCATTTCATTGACTGATAAGATGTGATATAATTATAATATATTATGATTATTGAATAAACATCAAGACTGTGCTATTTGTGCTCTATAATAAATAGTGCTTGGACAAATATCCAAATATTCGAACAAATATTTTTTGACATGAATTCGGATACAAAAATCAGAAGTTTGTATTTTCTACAAAATGACAAAAATACCTTGCACTTTTTTTACCATCTCACCAGAACAGCTCTGTGTGATACGTGAGATTATATTTTTATATATATATATGTTGTGCTGCTTGAGGGAGCCAGAATCTCATGGGACAGAAAAAAAGCAAGCATTCTGAAATGCCTTGCTTAAACAATATCCACCTTCCTGAAAATGTTGTGTAGTCATTTTTATATAGACTATATATACATATATTGTTGCGACTGTGGAATGTAATAAACGAGAAACGAATTGGTGAGTTATCCCCTTCACTTTACAACGCCACTGAAGTGTTTAAAGTTAAATTTCAGTTTTCATTTGATTGTTCAGCTACAAAAAGGCACAAGTAGATCTCATGTTATTACTTTATGAAAACATGTCTATGGCCATGGTTTACTGTGAAGAAACGGCAATGGCAAGGAATGAAAAAAAATTAATAAAAAAAGATAAAATGCGTTGTCAACTTTATGTACTATTTATTTCGGGAATAAACAAAATAACGTGAACTGCTATTTATTATTCTTTGTTTTGTAGTTAATTCACTGGGGTAAAGTAGTGCCTACACAATTTATTCTTTACTCCTGGGATATTTTTATATATTGTATGGTCTTGCTGTAAAATAAAGGCACACACACAGGGGCCACGGCCATGCCTCCTGCCCCTGCTGCTGTGTTGTCTCTGCCTGCGTTCAGAGCAATATAATGGCTTTTATTACTTTTTGAAAAAACAAACGAATATCTGAATAAATATTTAAATTATGCGCGAATATCCGAACATGATAATCCTGTGTTCATCCCAGCACTAATAATAAATAATTCTTTCAGCAACACAAAACAGGAAAACGCCCGTGCGTAATGCAATGTTGACATGCTTGCCCCAGTATACAGACACTCTCCCCGATTCTGGTTTTTGAACTTACCTTGACTAGCTTGGCGAAGGTCTCATAGATGAAGATGAGGGAGATGAGGAAGGCGAAGATCTCCTGGGTGAAGCGCGAGACATAGCGCACCAGGAAACTGCCCTCGAACGCCACCATGATGAGCACGATGAGGATGAGCCAGAACCCGATCCACACCCGACCCGTCAGGTACTCCATGTCATTGGCCTTGCAGAACTGAGAGGGGGCGGACAGTCACTCGAGACACAGTACTCTACTGCAGCACAGCCTACAGCTACTCTACATGGCCAGCCTGAGCATTTAATGTTTTATCATTATATTAGTTTACAATCATTCAAATGGTATTTAAAGCGGTCTACTCATCAGAGCTTGATCGTGACATCTTGGTCCTAAAGCAGTCGTACTTCATACATATTGATAAATATAAAACTTTTTTTTTTGATATACAACAACCCCTGATCACTGACCCCCCACAACCCACAAGTCTTTAGAGTCATAACTGGGCACTCACAGAATAAAAAGCTTCTTCAAAGACTAGCAAGGGCCCAGAGAAACCAACCACGAGCAGGGGCTGGGCCCCGAGCAGGCAGAACACCACGCCGTGGAGCGCTGTGGAGATGATGAGCTCTGACACACCCATCAGACCCTCTGTCTTCTCACCTGGAAAACACAGGGCTGGTCACTATGGGGGCACTCTGTCTGCCTCCCGGACACCTGACCATGCTGGGAACTACAGGGACAGTGTTGCATATGCACAGAGGGTAAAACATGCACCCGCCTACTGGTACATTTGAGGAATAAGTAAGGAACTAGACTGAACCAATATCTACCTTAGTTAGAATGAAGTAGATAACCAAGTAAGTACCCGAGTAGGAATTGAAATACACCAGGAAGCAAATGTATTTCAAGCTTACTATGAACCTCCCAAGCTTGAGAATTCCAATATAAAGTTTTATCACCTCTGTTTTTCAAAATGTAGGTTACCTAAAAACAGACATATAGGTGCCTACACTATATCCCCATCGCAGTGGGGTAATAAATATCAATATCCAAGATAAATAAACTGTAGCAACCAAATGGGTAGAAAACTTGAGTAAACAACTGAATACATAAACAAGTAGCGAAATAACAGGAAAGCGACACAACGGAGAAAGAAAATAACTGAACAGACATTCAATTGATCAACAAAATGAGGTAACTTGAGTAGCTGAGCCAGCAGTCTGCACTCCCGAGAGAGGAGCGAGTTGTTTACCGAGCAGGCCTCCAAAGGTGATGGCGGGGGAGAGGGCAGCGAAGTAGATGAAGATGATGGCAGCCATGCACTGCGGGTTGAGGGCATCCTTGAAGTCGCTCAGGTACTTGGGGTACCGCCTGCGCGCATCGCGGATCATCCCCCCGAAGGGTCGGCCCGTCCTCTGCAGTGGGTCATCATCACCCCCCTCAACCGCTTGGATAGTTAGCAGGGCCCCTGTGAGATGGAGAGGGGGGTGGGGAATACAGATACATTTTTACTGTAATTTTTGGAAAGAGCTGCACACAGGTGCAAAACAAGCTTCAATGCATTCCACGCACTTTTTGTCATTCTTGTAATTCTTTTTTTTATTACACGCACCTATGAATAACATGCACCTTTTTCACAGCCCCGGCATTAGTTCTTAACACTACATTCCTCTGCATACTTCACTTTACAACAAGCAGTATACAGTAGGCTGCTAACTCTACTAGGGCTGTAACGAAGGGTACATTTTGACCTTCAAAGGTTCGGAACACATTACCGATTGAAGGTTCGTACCTTCAATAATACTAATTTCCATAACTTAATGACTTATTTTACAGGTAATCCATATAAATGTAATAAAACATTGACATGTAGTTTAAAAATACGTCATATAAAACAGTAATCACGTTTTTATAATTTAAATAAAAATAAAAATACACATTGTTTATTTACATGTAATTGATGCTGCTTGCGATATACAGTAAGCTTGCACTGCAGCAGCACCAACTGCAAAACAAAGCCTTACTTAGCAGTCACTGCTCCAAGCAGGTTATCTGTTGCAGTTATATTTTACTACTACTAAAAATATTAATAATAATAATAATATTAAAATGAACTTATTCTTGTCAAAGCGACCCCAGAGATTGGTTAAGCCTTCATGATACGAGTCGTTTGCACAGTTGTATTCAACTTTGTTTTTTGGTCGTCTCGGCATTTAACAAAAAAATCTCAAACAGCAAAGGGGTTTCAAGACATTTCTTTCAATGCAGCTTACGCTATACAGCGCTTTGCTGTCGAGATGGCGAATTAAGAAATGAAAGGTTTGCCTCTGGATAACACAAGCTGGAGCGGAGAGGGGCAGACGGTGCTCAGTTTTCAAAATTATTAGTGTTAGTGTATATTTTGTATGTTTCAAACATAGTCTACCATAGCACTTCTCTTGCACTGTATGGTACACTAGGTATTCAATACATATTTTACTGAAGCACTACAATCACTATAGGTACCACCCCAGTGCTTTGACATAATATACCCTGCTCCATACACGGCAGCGATGCCATATAGTTGCTACATTTAACGATTTTGTAGTGGATTGTAATACAACTTTTATTTACATAATATGCATTACACAAATCAAAAGATCGAATTTTGCATGCAAGTGACATTTAATGTGTGCTTTATAGCACTCACACATTGTCAAACTGTTTCTGTTAACAGAAGAAAAAAAATCATACAGTGCGTGAATGCAACTTGACGAACCTTCGAATTCCTGGCTAGAGAGCAAACCTTCTACCACAGTGCTAAACTCTGCCTTGGCACAAGAAAAAGCAGATCAAGTTCAAAGTCTAAAAAACACTATGGGGCACTTTAGGGATTTTTACATGTTGTGAAATGAAATATTTAAAAAAAAAAGAAAAATAGTTTTACAAAAAAAACCTCCTTTAAAATGAATAGTAGGGCTAGATTATTAATTCATTTTTAATGCAACGTCTTCCTCCCTTTGTCATCTCTTTCCCTGCACGGCTTCAGATTTCTGGTTGAACGTATATTTTGTATTTAGTATTTTATGAAAAATAAAGCTTTATACTGACTATTTTATTATTGTATTTGAAACCAAGTAAAATATCATTAATATATTTGGAAAGGGTTAATAAATTGCTATGGTAGTAGTGGACTTGATATGTTGCCGAATTCAAAACACAATATCGTTGATTTTAAAGATTGTACTTTTTATATATCACACAGCTGTTCTCTAAGACTTTTTCTCTAACATTGCTAGTCAAAAAGTATTTAGCATTTTTTATTTCACTGTCTTATGATCGCCCAATGTATTCGATTTTACATTAAGATGCAGTTATGTAATAAAAATATCTATTTCTCAGCTATTTCTAATCATTAAAAAAAAAAAAAAAAAAGGTAGGTCATGTTACTGTTTTTATTCAAAATTGCAAAATATATCATCACAACCAGTCAAACTTTAAAGAAATTAAATAAAGTTTGATGATGTATTATGTTAACTTTAATAATAATAATAATAAAACCCCCACAGAACCACAAAGGATTACCTTTATCGTCAGGGGTCTTGGGCTCCTTGGTGAGCAGCTCCTGCTCCTCCCTCTTCTTCAGCATCTCCTTCTGAAAGCGCGCCAAGGAGCTCAGCAGCTCCTCCCCCCCCACCTCAGACGGTGGGATCACGATGCTGCAGTCCAGGAACTCGTTGATAGCATTCAGGAGGTCCTGCCGGTCGTCAGCCAGGTACGCTGCTTCGTGAAAGTGCTGCCAGGGAAAACCAGAAGGGATTACGGTTTGTTAGCACTGTAATATTATTATTTTGCCATTTAGCAGACACTTTTATCTTGCGACTTAGAGACTTGGGGGTGAACTATGCATCACAATTGTTGCTGTAGAGTCACTTACAATAGGATCTCGGTTTTACATCCCATCCAAACGATGGAACACAAGGAGGTTAAGTGACTTGTTCAGGGTCACACACAGTGAGTCAGTGGCTGACGATTGAACCTGGAAACTCCTAGTAACAAGCCCCTTTTTTTAACCACTGGACCAACAAATGAACACACCCTAATAAACAGATTATCTTCGTTATCAATTGAGAAATATAGCTAAACTTAAGACCTATTATTTCTGTACCTGATGCTGAGAGGCTAATGCATGCCTTTGTTTCATCGAGAATTGACTATTGTAATGCACTTTTTTTCTGGGATTCCTAAACGTTTGGTATCTCCCTTACAGCTCGTCCAAAATGCTGACGCAAGAATACTAACTAAAACCAGAAAAAGTGAACATGTTACCCCTATCTTGGCATCTTTGCACTGGCTCCATGTGTAGTTTAGAACACATTAAGACTTTGCTTTTCACTTACAAAGCCCTCAATGGATTAGCACCCAGTTATTCACAGGAGCTGTTGACCCTGTGCACTCCCAGTCACACTTTTAGATCACAGGATGCGGGGTTGTTGGCTGTTCCGAGGGTTAATACAAATAGTATGGGAGGAAGGGCCGATTCTAGTAAGGCTCCAACACTATGGAACTCCACCTTGTCAGAGAAGCTAGAACTCTTACTGCCTCTAAATCAAGACTGAAAACGCATTTTTACAAAACTAGCCTTTTTACCGTAGTTTTTTATTATACAACATAGCTGCTTTTTAGCTGTCCTTTCCAATTTCAAATGTTATTAATGTTCCTACTATGTTGTTTTTATTCATTTTATATGAACTGGCTGGGTTACCAAATTTTGTATTTAACTGTTTTATTACAATGGATTCATTTTTAACTTTGTGTAAAGCACCTTGGGGTCCAGGTTACACAAGGTGATATACATGGGAATAAATAAAAAAAAAAAAACAATCTCTCAGTAAAGCTTTATTCACAATTTTTTCTTTGCAGCAGAGAATGAATATATACGGAGCTGACAATGATGCGTCAATGCTTGCTTAATCTGAAATTGACACACACACACACACACACACACACACAAATAAACCCACAGCAAGTGATACAAGGAGAGAGACACAAAGACTGATAAAGATACAGTAAGTGATACAAAAAAAAGGGGTAAAGGAAGGAAAAAAGAAAGAGAGATAGACACACACATATACAAAGAGAGACTACCTCTCCCCCAGCCCCTGAGGCCTCTTACTTTGTCAGACATGAGTGTGGAAATGGAGCGGCCAATCTCGTGGTAGTCTATGTTGGTGCTGCTGGGCCCAAGCAAGACGAAGAGGAACCGGACTGGGACAGGCACCTCCAGCACAGACTCCAGTTCCACAGCTTCGTGCAGCCGGACGAACGCCATGGTGGGCTGCTCCAGGAACTCCACGCTGCCTGGGGATGGGACAGAAATGCTTAGCCACTGAGGATTCTGAAGGGAGCGGCCCATTATCTCTGGTGCTCCCATGTGTTCAGGAGGCAAAATCGGCAACGACTGTTTCTCTTCATCGCGCTACAGCGAACACTGCTGGACAGGCCGGTAGCTTGTTGACATCCGCTCTGGAATTCCTGGGAGTAAAAGAGGAAGCTGGCTCGTCGTGGGATCGGAGGACACCCACTGAACCTTCAGTTCACTGAGCTGTGTGGGGAACGACTGCGGTGAGGGGAATAAATTATTGGACATTCCAAATTGGAGAAAAAATAATTGGGCACAGTAAATAAAAATAAATAAATAAATAACAACAAATAAATAAATGCCGAGCTACTATCCCTGCTTTAAAGCCGGGACACATATACGTTGTGCGATGTCATCGGCAATATATTGCCTACAATGTTACTAAATGCTGTTGCACAGACTACAGCAATATAATACCAGATTACCGCAGTGTCGCTGAACAATTATGTATGATAAACTGTTGTCTACAGAGATGTCCAAGCACCCTGAAGCGTTTGATCCATCCCATATTTCCTACAAGGATGCTGAGATGAAGGTCAACATTTGGGAAGCTGTAGGAGCAGCAATTGGACTGGCAGGTCCTGTCCTGATAAGCATCCTTCCTGTAGCCTATTTAGTAAACTGTGAACATAATTTGCTATTCCCTCACAGTATCAAACAGGCACTACAATGATGTTCTGTACATGGAAGAGCATATAGACAGGAGATCCTTACCAACGAGTACGACGGTGGCTTCTGCATTCTCCGGGATCTTCTCCAGCAGTTTCATCTCATGCTTGGACTTGGACTTTTGTATCCCAAGCGATGGAGCACCATCCTTCTGCAGGAGAAGAAACACCACCGGTCACACTTGCAGAGAAGACTTCATTGTTATCATTCATACAGCACCTCTCCTGTTTCATATAACAAAGGTCTAACATGTCTATTAGAGAACGGATGGAGCAATGCTAGTTTCACGAGTTGCTGCCTCTCTGCTCTTCCTCTCCCGACCTGGCGATATGGAGCTAAGAAGGACTACTGTCTAGCCTGTCATCTACTACTGAACAAGACAACTGCATTACTTTGAGGTCTTCAAACTGGTGGGCAAATATTTCAGTAGATTTATAATCAGAAATTGAGCAGTGAGTAGAGTGCCTCAAACAGGGTTTAGGTTTGGTTTAGCTAAGCCCCTATATGGATTTATTTTCCTTGTAGTAGATAACAGCTTGTAATTCTCTCTCCACCCCCCACCCCCCTACCTCCTGTTAGCTGTAGCAAAACTACTACTGGTCCCATTTTTGTTGTGCTGAAGATCATTTGGTTCTTTGTTTGTACTGTATACTTCAGATTGGATTAAGCAGATATTTTATAGGCAGCGTTATAGAAGTACAACTTGCTGTTGCTTTCTGGCGCCTAAAATATTTCCTGTGCTGAAGCTCAGATTTAATCCAATGGTAGAGCTGCTATCACAGCATGTGTTTTGCTGCACAGGAAGTGATATACCATGAAGAAATGTTTTTGAATGGGTTGAAAAATCTGTACATCCAGAAAAACAAGTAAAAGGACCAAAAGATTTTCAGCACAGAAAGAGGAGGACCGGAAATAATGTTAATGGAAAATGGATTCTAAAAATATGCACTTTGTTAGCATTTCACTGCTGAGTCAATTTGTACACCCAGTGATGCAGTAAAAAGTGTTACTGTTATTAAGATTTTTTGTTACTAAGCAGTACCCTATTATATAATTTCTTACAGTTGGAGTTATAAAATACAACATCAAGACTGCCTGTTGTGATTACAACGCTTCAATATACTTGCTCAACATAGTTTATATATCATATCAAAGGTAGGAAGCATCTGGTATTTGAGCAGTGAAGTGATAAAAACAGTTTGGGAGTGGCCAGTGCTGACCTCCAGTTTGTCAATATTAATGCGGGTATCATGCTCGGCCTTGGGACTGCTGCCCCCCATGAGTGGGTCGGTGACGGAGGGCTCGGAGGCCTGCGTGATGTGGTTGGTGCTGTGGTGGTGCGGCAGCAGGGAGCCCAGGCTGGCTGTGGAAATGTTCCTGGGGAAGCTGAACTCTTTCTCATCACTCGGGTGGCTGCAGGGGCAGGAAGAAAACCAACAAAACAATTACACCACCCACTTGCTTTATCGTGGGTGTCAGGGTCCAGTATAAATCCTCCACGTCAGTGGTTCTCAACCTTGGTCCTGGGGGAACACTGCTCTGCTGGTCTTTGTTCCAACCAAGCACTCAGTTACATAATTGAACCCTTAATTGAACTAATAAAGCTCAGATTAGGCAAATTATTAGTTCAATTAAGGGTTCAATTATGTAATTGAGTGCTTGGTTGGAACAAAAACCAGCAGGGCAGTGTTCCCCCAGGACCAGGGTTGAGAACCACTGCGCAAAGAACCAAAGCAGCACACCGTTTCAATTCATACAGCGGAGGGTAATTGCTTCTTATCAACTTCAGTCTCCAATTAATTTCATGAGTTTTCCTCTCCTTTCTCAAATGCACAAACCTGCTGCATTGAAATAATCCATTCCCAACATAGCAGGCTTGTTGCTAGGGAGCGGACATCACTGCCTTGTGGCTTTTGCTAGTGCACTGCTGCTGCTGCCACACGTGAACACCTCGCTGGCTAAAATAAAACCACTTCAGCAAATACATATTTAATTTTCTTTGTGTTATTATGCAATGTGTGTGTATATGATAACAGTACAATATTAATGCTTTGTCTTTAATTGTTCTGTATATTGTTGTTTGTAATGTGCAGTACGAAATAAAACGAACCGTAATTCTAAGTGCCTATGTATATTGCAGCTAAAACATACGCAGTTAAAGACAGTAAAAATGGGGCGCCAACTCCAGGACCGCGTTATATCCAAATCCGCAGTATAGAGAGGGGCGATATAACGAGGGGTAGGTGTATCTTCTTAGGATTTTTGATTTACAAATAGAACATAAAAAGGGTTATTGATATAAATCAATATTTTAAGATACTTTAAACTATAAATCCGATATGGAAAACCATGTTACATTATTCAGGTGAACCATGCAACTGCAACTGTTCCTATTACACTCCAAAAAGGAGTCTGAGACCTCCTCATTCTAGTTTTTGATTAACTTACTATTAATCTAATAATAATAATAATAATAATATGTAACCACATGCTGCAAATTGCAATTACAGTGAAAGGTTGGAACATTTTGCTTCTTTGTATATTTGGGATTTCAAAATTCCCAATTAGAATGTCACTGCACTACTGGAACTCATGAGAATTGAAGATTAAAGAAGTGACCTCACTTGCCCTCTACCCCTCCTCATTTGTGCCTCTCCTCACCTGTGCTTTAACAGCAGGGCCCTCAGGACGTTGGCTCTGTCCTCAGCTTTGATCTGGTCCGAGATGATCATATGCTCCACCACCTGGTGAGCAATACCGGGGAGGGACTTCTGATCCAGATCCAGCAGGACTGCACCTGAGACCCAACAAAACACTGTCAGGAACCTGCTCCTGTGGGAAACTGAACTTACCTCTTTACTCTACTCATTCCCCACCTCCATCCCATCCCTCTGTGAAAATGCCTGGTCTCAAGTATCAAGCATAATCTAAGCTGCATATAGACTATAGTACCTTTGGGATACTGTGCCTGATGAGTTGCTGAACTGAAGATCACTGATGACAAGATCACCATCTGATTTACTCTATTATATCCTACAACTATGATCTCTAGCACAAAGTTCTCTGCCAGAACTGGACTGTCAAGCTGTTTAGAAATGTGATATCAAATCTCTGTAGGGACCTGTCACTTTTTTGTTCTTTGAAATAATAAATTCACCCTTCCATCACCAAATATAGAACACACATCAGGTATAACATCACAAAAAGTACTACATCTTACAGATATATTTAAAAAATTTTAGTAAAAGGAAAAAACAACCATTTTCATTTTTGGCACATAACCACTAAAAGTGCAGAACCAGTGCTGAAACAACCCACAGTCCTTGTGTCTATGCAATGTTAAAAACATATATTTAAATAGAAATCTTATGTACTGTAAACAAATATAGACCCCATGATAGAAGAAGTTTCTGATAGAGGGTGCACAGGAGGCTGTGTGGTCTGGTGGTTAAAGAAAGGGGCTTGTCCGAGGTCCCCGGTTCAAATCCCGGCTCAGCTTCTGGTTGTGTGACATTGAGCAAGTCACTTAACCTCCCTGTGCTCCGTCTTTCGGGTGACACGTTGTTTGAAGTGACTCTGCACAGTTCACACATCCTAGTCTTTAAGTCACCTTGGATAAAGGCATCCGCTAAAACAGTTGGTATGTACCCTTGAATGGGATGAATGCAATCAATATCTTGGATACACTAGTAATCCCCTGCTAAAAAAAAGGAATACACTGTGCTTGGACTTTTAAAAGCTTGCAGATCTACTGACACCATTAAATATTTCAGAACTGGACAACCCTGCACTTAGTTTGTTTCATGTCTTTAGCAGGCATCTGTGTTTTACCTGCTCCAAAACCCACCTCTTCTTTTGTTAGCAAACAGCAGGGGAACAAAAGTCACATGACCCCAATATGGCAGCCATTTTAGGTCACAGGTCAAAGTGAAGGGTTTGTTAGATTTTCCATAAAATGGTAAGGGGATGGTATAAAACAAATCCACCTTCTTATAAATGAAGATTAATGTTAGTAAATGACTGACGCAATATGACCCCCCCCTCGGGTCCCCACCTTGTGCAATGGTCTTGCGGAGCTCCAGCAGACTGCGGAAACTGAGCGAGGCCACATGGGGTTTGCCCCAGCGGTCTGTCTCCTCCTCCACATCCTCCTCAAACTTGATCCAGCGCGCCGTCTCCCGCCACTGCATCTCCTGGTTCTTATCCAGAATGAGCTCATTCAGCTCCACAAACACCTGAGCGAGAAGAGACAGGACAAGCATGAGACCATTAGAAAACTTGTTTTGTATAATGAACTCAATAACAGACGCAATGTCTGTTTTATTTATAAATATGAATTCTCAATACAAAAATGGGCTTGATCCTTGCTTTATCTGCATGGCTTATTATTATTAAAATTATGCAGGCATATTTTACTATAAGAAACTACCCTTTGTATTACACAAATCCAGCATGCATTATGTTTCTGTTTTTCACATGCATCATTGTGTACCCAACACTAACATGGATCAACCTGCAGATAAGGCAGATTCTGGGTAAATATTCTGGGTAAATTAGTCCACAGTCATGTCCTCCGAAGCGTGTGCCGTTAGCCGCCTGTTTTTATACACACTGCACACTCACCATGCAGCCACCCAGAGCTACAGCTTTGGAGGACAACGCAGCCCAAGGCAGCTTACAGGAAAGCCTGCAGGCTCCTGACCAGACCACAGGGGTCGCTGGTGTGCAGAGGACCTAGCCCTTCCTCCCAGCTCGGCCAATTGTGCGCCACCCACTGGGAGCTCCCGTCCTTGGTCTGCAAAGGAATAATCTGGACTCGAACCGGCGACGTCCAGGCTATAAGGCGCATCCTGCACTCCAACTTTCAGTTAATGACAACTTTTTGCTGGGAACTGAGAGGTTGTTAATAAGCGTCATCTACTGTAGCAACAATGTTAAAAAAATTAATTGTATATACATTAGTCGCTGCGTATAGGAACACCTCCTAAGAGAACACTTAACCTAAGAGAACACCCTTATTGTGAAACAGCTGTTTGCCATTGTAAATGCTCCAGCTAAGAACAGGAACTTCACTTCAAGAACTGTCGTCATATTTTCACACGTTTCAATTGGCATGTAAACAAAACGTCCAAACCCGCCACTGTTTCTCAGAAATTGGAAATTGTTTGAGCTCTTGAAAAAAAACCTGAATCAGACACAAGTCGCTGAGCAATTTGTGTTTCCCGTTCTGGTGAGTTACTTCACCATTCTGTTAAATAATGTCTTGAATATTACTCCTGTACATGTATTCATAATTAATCTAGAGCTGCTGCTGCATTTTCTAACGTGTGCAAGGTCTGTGTTCATTTATTTTGACATTAACAGTCAGCACTCTGATATCTGTTACCCAGATACACATCAGTTATATATAAACGCCAGTTTTCTGATACAAAGCCCATCTCTTCAATATTACAATGTACTTGTTTATCCATCACAGCCCACGTTTTTTTTTCTTTTTTTCTCGCATGGTAAATCAGTCTGTCTTGAATGTGCAGTTACACAGTTACACAGCACTTCCTCCAATTTCACATTATGAAAATGCAGCAAAAACAAAGAGAACGAGACAAGCTACGGTAATGTAAAAGTTAATCATTAAACAGTTCTAGATACTGTGATGCATTTTTTTGCAAGTGAACTGTGACATTACGGCCTTATTGAGCACTATATTCTGCAATTTTGACTTAAAAATATAGTACTGTACCAACAAAACCAACTACAGTACATTTAAATGGAAGCCTACTTATTTTAAAAGTGTCCTTTCAGCTATGTATTTTTGACATTGCCTCTTTTTTGTGTTCCCAAATGGACAATGGTTGGAGTGGGCCAAAATGAAACAATCAGATATGCTTCACACTCTTTTAAGAATCAGTGAAGTCTAAATTTTACAGGGTCGGATAAACGAGTGCTGACTGTACTTTATTAACGTTAGTTGGTCTGTTACTTTATTATTATAGTTTATTAACATACACTTGCCCTTTTGCTTTTCTCTTATTTGGTTCATTTCATATGACAAGTTATACATATTTATTTATTGATTGATTCATATTGTGTCTGGTAGTCAACTCTGTCTTAGAGAACACTTTGCTTGCTTCCTGAGAGGTGTTCTGTTAGTCGGAGACTACTGTACTGTAAGGTGCATAATCCCTCAACTGTGCATCAGTACATTATAGAACAATCAAATTTGGAAGCAGTTGGTTTGAAATCAATTACCGTCACAGCTGAGTCGTGTTTATATTTTCAAAACATTGTGAGGGACAGTATATCCAGTATATACTGGTTTCAGCAAAGCGTTTCAAGTTGTTTTTCCAACTGAGGAGGGTGGGGTAGATATCTTAAAGATGTTTATATCATCTATAAATAACCCTTTAAAAGATCATGATGTGTGGGGGGTCTCCTGAGTGGCGCATCCGGTAAAGGTGGTAAAGGCACTCTGCGTTGAGTGCTCGCTACGCGCCCTATAATCTGGAGGTCGCCGTTTCGAGTCAAGGCTATTCCACTGCCAACCGTGGACGGGAGTTCCCAGGGGGTGGCGCACAATTGGCCAAGCGCCGCCTGGGTGGGGAGGGCTTAGGTCGGCCAGGGTATCCTCAGCTCACTGTACACTAGCGACCCCTGTAGATTGGCCAGCCACCTGGGGGTCTGTCTGTATTTTGCCCAGAGCTACGTGGTCCTCTGACGTTGTAGCTCCGAGGTAGCTGCATGGTGGGCTTGCAGAGTGAAAAGAAGCGGGCAACTGATGGCACACGTTTCGGAGGACGCATGTGTCCGTCTTCGTCTCTCCCGAGTCAGCGTGGGGGTGGCAGCGGTGAGCCAGGTTGAAATTAAAATAATTGGGCTTTCCAAATCGGGGAGAAAATAAAAAAAAATAATTGCAGATTCCAAATTTAAACTAAATAAATAAATAAATGAATGAATGAATGAATGAATAAATAAATAAATAAATAAAGCATGATGAGTGTTTTTATTAAGTAGCTTCAAATTTCACTTTCTTTGCAGAACCCCCCCCAACCCCCCATTTACCTTTTCATGATGTTTGTAATCATTCCGAGTGACAATAATTGTATTTACTCAAACAAAGTTTCTTTACTTTTGCTAAGTCTGTGTTAAGGTGATTTCACCTGAGTGAAACTGCAGGAACTGCACTTCGGTTCTAGCTGCCTGATATAGACAGTGTCTTCAGAAAAGTAAGAACCAGTCCATCCCGTGATTTGCCAAACAAGTTTCCTTCAGTTTTGCTGGCAATACACTGTTGTGTTCGAGATGTTGCTGATGCTTACTCATAGAAGAACATTTTGCTGATCTAGCCTACATTACATGAGGCAACTAGAACTGAAAAGCAGTTCCTTATTTATAGTCAAAGCACATTAACAAAGACTTAGCAACAAATGAAAAAATAAAAAACAACAAACAAAATATAAAACATTTGAGTAATTGCAATAAGAACCACTAAGGATGGTTACACATATTATAAAAAAAGGTAAGGGGGAAGTTAAAATGAAGGAAATTTATTTTGAAGCTTTTAATTGTTAATGATAAATTCATCAGCAAAATCGACTGCCAAATAAGCTCTAATTGCAAACCTATGACAGCCTAGAAAGGGTCCGAGTCTCACCTTCTGGTGCTGGAAGAGACCCCCGGTGAAGTCCAGCAGGACCATACTGGATGGTGCTGGGTGGATTGAAGACAGCGGCTCGGCTCCAATCCCCAGTGAAAAGGGAGCTAGCTCCCAGGAAACAGGCCTAGTCTGATTACCTGCTTTTAATGGCTTTGTGTTTTAATAAAACATTAGCCGCTGATAGGGACTTTGTCATCCTGGGTGTCACGTTACCAAAACAGGTTTTTTTTATGAAAGGAAAGGACTCCATTCATTTTTAATTGAGATCAACCCTATGTATGTGTGTGTGGATGTTGGGGCACAGATGCCCACAGAGATAGGGAATGTGATATTCATAAATTGAATACAAATAATAGATGTTTTATTAGCCAGGTACAGCATGTCCCTAGTATACACCTGAATTGAACGTATTCAATGTGGGTCTATTTAATAAAACAGAGGCTTATTTTGTGAGACTAATAAGAGTGTCAATAAACCCTGGTGGGGAAGCAGCAGCCGGATTATTAGGTTTCAAAAGCAGCAGTATAAAGATGCAGAATAGTTTAGAACATTAAAACAGACCTCAATGTTTCACTTAATTTACCATGCTAAAATCCTTACCTGGGCAATTTGAGCTTCTAGCCCATGTGAAACTTGGTTTAATTATAATAGAGTTTGTTTGTTTCTGGATTGCGGCCTATTATCAAGTTGTAAATCAGATCCTTGTGCTGAACTTTTCAATCAATACCGGTAATATTCCAATCAATCACTAATACTGTAACAAAGCAGCTCCTCTATGCTCTTCTGTACATCTATAATGATTTGTAACATCTGAAGCGAATTTGAAAACGGCTGTCCACTATTTAAAAACCTATTTCAATTTTTACATTACTTTCATGTACAATATAGTATTAAGGTACAATCTATAAAAGATGAATCGAAAAGATTTGCTTTTTTTACATTAGATTTTTAATGTTTTTCTTTTGTTTTTGTTTCAGTTTGCTGAATTAACTTGTCAAATGAATCCACATTCCACATAAAAGCACGCTTCCCTCTGTCCCTACCTCGTGTGGGGTGCGGTCATTCTTCTTGGCCCGGGCTGTGGGCTCCTTGTGGTCCTTGCTGATGTGGATAACTTGACCTTTAGTGCTCTTCCTGACCAAGTGCCTTCTGAAGCCAGGGACATCCTCAAAGCGGTGACCTGCGAGGAAGGGGAGAGGGAACCAGCCGAATGAACAGTGTGTCAGTGAGAAGCAGTCTGGAGAATGGAGATCTCCAGCTAGTCCCACTAAGTTTAGGAATCTCCCGTTTCCAATATATGCAAGCCTTGGTGCAGTAGATTCAGGGGGCTTTGACATTGTATTGATTTTATTTGGTTTAGTCATTAAAAACATGCATGGAAATGGCACGATGAAGTCATGGCACCAAGTAGCTATCTTTTTGTTCGTTTTGTTAAGTCCTTGTATGGTCAAGTTACCATGTTAGTCCACTGAAATTCATGGACATGAGTAGGAATGGTATAGTGTAGCTCAGTGACCAACAGTTAGGAAAGCATGGTGTGCAATATACTGCTCAGTATATATACTACTCGGTGAAATAGTCTTTTCTTCTATCCACAGTCCACACTGAGCACACACACAGAGCTTGAAACTGCACCCAGTCCTGTGTTTTACAGCGTTTAGGTATATGACTGAAACAAGTTTGAACAATCGGGCCCCTGGTAACTCTGCTCTGAATTGATTGCACTAACCACAGCAAGAATAAAGCACACCTGACAAAGGTTTCCAATCAGGAGTTGTACATGCAATTATAATGGTGAAACACATTTGTTTACCATTAATATCCCTACTGAAGGTAGTTCTGAAATCCAGGATTGCGTGCAAGGCTACTGAATGTTTCAAACCCTGCATACACACACACACAGGCCCATTACAAAATACAGCAGATGCATCAATTCAGTCTCCAAACTGGAGGCCTACCTGCACTACATGGCTTGATACCAGCACTGCATAAGAGATGCTGCCTCTGGACTCAGACAAGGTTGGTAACTGACTGACTGGCCAGTCACTCCCTTTTACCTCTACCAGTATCTGGAAAGGATTTCAATAGTGTTTTACTGGTAAACACAACCCGCTTGAAGTTTTTCCATAGACCAGTGCCAAATTGCAGATACGGAATATACAGATGTGATTATCCTCTGCCAAAGAGAACAAAAAAGGCAAAAAAAAAAAAAAAAAACAGAAAAAAAAAAAAAAAAACGATTTCTGTGGAATGCTCCTCCAATTGGCAAAGATTACTCAGCCTTACATACTTAAACATACAAACACAATGTACGGACATTATATTAAATCATGCATTAAAAAGGGATAATCAGTCACAATCTAGCCAAATAAGATGAGTATTCTGGGTTGTGGCTGTGTCAAAAGCCTTAAACTTGTAAATTGTAAAGCTAGTCTGTACAACTGGTAAGGCCAGGTCGAACTAGGAGGTAGCTGTCCACTGTGCTGCTGGGTAGTGTGCTCCTGGAACACCACACAGAAAATGTCAGTGCCAGTTACCCAGAGAAGCTTACCACAGCTCAGAGGTAGTAATCTTCTGAAACAAGTCCCTGGATTCAGTTTAAAACAATTGTTTAAAATGTTTTTTTTGTTTACTACAAACTGTATAGACAAAGATCCCAGTTAATTCACAAACTTAATATTTCTTAAGAAAACTTTTTTTTTTTTTTTTTTTTTAAAAGAAAACCAACCGAAAAAAACAAGCTATTTATACCAGCTTACTAAGTTAGAACTAATTAAACCTAATTACATAAGATCATTGCTGTTGTAAAATGCCTTAAAAAAAAAAAAAAAAAAAAACTAATGAAAAGGTCATGAATATTTCCCGTCTGCAACTTCATAATGGTATCTACAGTATAATCACAATCCACAACTTCCAGCAGTACTTTATGTATGGATGTTAGTTTTAATTACCTTTTCTGTTTGTTCATTAAAAATATTAATTTAAAAAGGCATTGCAGTTATAAAATGTTTTTTTTTGTTTGTTTGCTTTTTAATAAAAGCTGCAAACTAATGTGTGAGGGAACTTTAGGCTGAAAAACTGCCAGTAACTTCAAGTAGCAAGGATGAAACACTCATAAAAGTGTACAGTTGTTACTGAAGCAACTACTGTAGTGTACTGATCTTAGCTGATTTACTATAAAAATGTTTCTGCGCAAAAACGGAACTGCTGAACCAAAAATGCCATTTATTTTTTTCTGATGCACTACAACATTACTTTAGAAAAATATATTACTTTAAAACTGTACACATACTAGTATGTATATTAATAGTACAGTTTATTTACATTTTATTATATAGCAACATTTGTATTAACATCAAGACAGTAATACAGGGTTACTGGTAACTTAATTATCATAACTGAAGAATATGTACGTTACAGCTTTGTTCTAGAGGAATAATTTCAATGAGCGTTAAGAGTAGAATACATTTGGTAATTCAGCTTCAGCGTCTAATCAGCTACAATCCGATGTATCCTGCAAACTGGATCCCTTCAGTTTATAAAGGAAACCCTGCCTGCCTGTATTGTTCTGCCGGCTGTATTTTTTCTTAATTTTAACCCACTTGCATCAATGTTCTGCAACTACAATTGCTAAACACTACAGTACAGAATTTTTCTCAGACACAACACAAACTAACCATAGGACTGACTGTCTAACTCCCTTGTGCATTCCATAGAGATCTTAAAAAAAACAAAACAAAAAAAAACCAGGGGCATTCACTTCTGTTGCTCAATATTCCCAATAAACCCTCTTCGCATCTAAACACTCATACACACAATCTTTTTCACCTTTCAACTTTGAATAAACTGCAAGCACAGTCCCCTGCAGTCCTCACACCCCACTGGAGGTATACTCACTCTTCATGCCATCGAGGTCTGCAGTTGCCAGGGTCAGAGCCTCGCTCTCGTCCGTGGGGATCTTCTGGTACATGGCGTCCTCCACTGCGGTCATGCTGCCGATGCGCCGGCGCTCTCGCAGGTTGTAGTTGCGGAGGGCTGGCTGGGATTTGGTGTGGAGGCGGCTGGGAGTGCTGCTGTTCCCTGTGGGATGAGCGGATGTTCCAGGGCTGCTGCTGCCTCCTGCTCTTTCTGCTGTAGCATCATTCTCCCTGTGCAGAATAAATACAGAGGCTCAGATATGCACTGCCCGGGGGTAGAAGCTCTAAACCTGCTATTACCCTGTCGTCAGGCCCCCTGAGGTCATCCCCACAGATTGGGTCAGCCCCTGTGCAAGTCAGTCAGTCAGCTGGCTACTTTAATTGCCCTCTACCTTCTCAAAAACTGTGCCAGAACAGCAAGACCTGAAATCAGTAGCTTTCATTCGCTTTGTTAACGTCTTACTTACCATGCTTACTACTGTGGAATCATTCTGCTACAGACCATATAAAAAAAAAACAACAACATTTGAGCAGAGAGCCAGTCCAGAAGGAAATGTTCAGATTTTCTCTGAATTGAAAGGACCAGTAGAAAGGTGTTTGTGGAGAACCGGTCACAAGGAATGAGATGAATGTCTCCTTCGCTAATTAGAACCTACACCTGCCTACCTACAGTGCTACCAGATCTTAATTCTAAATTACTTTAACTCTTCTTATATACATGCTTTGGACATGTTGTACTTTGTGTACATTTATTATTACTTTAAAGTTTATTTGTAATATTCTAGTGTGAATTGCATTTCAATCTTTTTTATATGCTTGCCTGCTGTTTACCTTATGCCATCTACTGTATGAACTACAAGCACATTTCCACAGTTCACACTCCTTACCAATGACTTGCCTATTACTATCTACATTACTAGTACATCTTTAAGGAATACTTTATAACCTCTAAATTGGAATTTCTGTAATAAGGCTAACATAAAAATGACTACCTGAAGTGGGCACCAGTAATTTAACACCCCACGCCCTCCTTCCCTGAAACAGTGAGAAAGTGTTCCAGTGTAAATAATATAAAAGTACTCCTATAGCAGGTCATGACTTTTATAACCACCCTCTATGTTCGTCTTTTAATACATTAATAATTCAAGCTTTTGTCCAGTAGACTGGTCACGATCTTCAACTGATTTTGTGGGGTTTTCACCAATAACTGATTCCAAAACTTAAGCGGTTTTGAGCCCTCACAAAAACTGCAGAGGAATGTGTCTGGCAGGTTTGTTTACGTGACTATTTTCATAGCAAGGGATAAAGAAAAAAGCTCAGTATAAAAATAGAAGCAACCAAACCACTGAAGTGGCAATTCTGGATCAGGCAATTCACGGCACACTGTCGCTATTAAGCTGCTGTATTAAGCTGTTGATTTTCTTCCTTTGCTAAATCTAGGGGAAGCAGCCTGTTTTACTTCACCCCGTAATGGCTTAAACAACATTGCTATTTTTTACATCAGTACCTCTTAACTGTCCCTTCAATGGTTACGCTGCTGTAATGTCTGACTGTGTTTCAGATAGTAGAACTATCTGGCCATGACAAAGTTCTCTAAAAAATACATTCACTTTTTTTGGTTGCTGCAAAACAAAGAAAAATTCAGCCCCTTGCCAGGATTGCAGTCAAACATGCTCCTCTAACTTTGGCCAAGTCTACGAAGTTGATACAATCAACCTGCAGCGTTTTTAGTGCTCATTCAAAAGGTGCTAAAGAATAAGTAGCTTTAAATGTAATTTAAATTGCTTCTTTTTGTCCCTTTTATTTTACAGTGTTTGCAATCTGAGTATTTATCATCTTTCTTAAAATCAGCCTTTACCTAGCTGGTTTTTTAACTTGTTTTGTGCTTGTCTGGAGGACCCTTAGTGTCTGAACTGAGCAGCCATCCTCACTCCAATCACATCAACCCTTTCGGCCCAGCCCCATCTCCCACTGTCGACATAAAATGTAGTTGAAAGGTCACACTGTCACATGGTTCAGTCCAATACACTTACGGTTCTCCAGAAAGACTTATAACAACTCACATTATACCAACTCAACTGGCGCTACTCAGTACCAGTCAGAATTATTGCAAACACTCTAGAATAGTCAAGGGAAATGAACAAAACAGAACACATGGAAATTACATTTGAAACTACTTACAGTACTCTTCAAAGTTAATAGTGACAGTCATGGTGAGAACTGAACGGAGTGTTCGGTTAGGGGAACAGCTCAGGGAAGTTGAACATGGAATGTACAGAATTGGGCTTAATTGAAATGCCACTGCAGATTAATCGAGTTAAACATTCACAAGTGACTTCAGAATGCAGCTCCTTTTAATTGCTGCCCCGAGATAAGATGCTAAAGTGGTAATCCTGCAGTAACATTACAACACTCCTCCACAGCACACAAAGACACTACTATTGGAACACGAAAGAAACTAAAGCAATCATAAGTGAAAGATTGTTCAGTTGTTGTTTTCTTCCACAACCACTATGCTTGCATACTTATATTTAACACTTGCACATAGGGGGTTTAGAAATATACATCTGGTTTCACAGACCCAGATTAGCACTAATAATTACCTAAGGTAACATTAGGTAGTACAAGATTTGTGCTAATCGTGGTCTGTAAAACCATGCAATACCAATTTGCTTTTGTACTCAAAGTTTCCTTTTTTTTTGGGTGATGAAACTAGAAATAAAATAGAGAAAACAAATTGTCCAAAGTTTGTGTAGTCTCTTTTTAAATTAATTATTGGCTTAGCTGGTGTCAACCTGTCGGAGAGTGACCGCTAAAACTGGCAACCAGTGGAAACCTCACAGCTCACTCCAACCAGTTCCGAGTCCAGGATGAAGTGAGTTTTTATGTGGGGTTGCATGGTTTAGACAGGCTGCTTTCCAAAGCACAGCGCTCCACTTGAAATAGGTGATCCCAGGCTCAGTGCAGTGGCAGTACTCACTCTGTGGTGGATGAATCAGCAGCATTCCTGGTCTTCTCATCTGCATCGAGAGCAGAGACTGGCACAACCTCCAGCTTCCTGGGCGGCGTCTTGCTGCCTCCCTTTAATGGTGCAGAGTCCGCGTCCACAGCATCATCATCCGAAAGAAAGAACTACACATACAAAAATAAATACATAAAATGTGCAACTAAATAATTTCCTGCTCTTGTTCTATGAGCAGGTGCTGACATCCAGGTGATGGGCAGTGGTGTTGATTGGGCTTTCTGGGGCAGTAACATAGATCACAAATGCTCAAACCAGTAGACAGGTTAAAAGTAGCTAAAGTGCTTGACTAGCAGAATGGACCGCCCCCCCATCTCGATATCATCACAGATGTGCACCTCAAAATTCAGGACCACTCTGTTTCAATGCCGCATTTGTTAACTTTACTACATCAGTATACCTGCACATCCTGGGAAGTGGTGGGTGCAGTGGAGACTTTCTCCTGGGGGCTGGTGGACTCCTCTGTCTCCTCATCCTCCCTCTCCTCCTCCCCTTCCTCAATAGGAGGAGCGCTGCCCCCTGGGGAGGAGGCCCTAGGCTTCTTCTTGCCTCCCCCACCGCCCTTCTTCTTGGAGTTTTTCTTCTTGCGCCCATCAGAGAGCAGGTGTGTGGACAGAGGGTGGTGGATGTGGTGCGAGGAGTGGCGATGATCTTTGAAAAGAAACAAAACAAATTTTTGTCTTGAACTTTTGAATCAATGAATAACCAAAGTTCGCTTTAAAATCAACAATTCAAATTGAATAATCTTAAAATTGGACTAATTGCGTTTTATGAAAAGCTTTTTTTTTGTTCCCGGTGCTTTAGAGATGCATGTTTTGTGGCAGACTATACTACAATCTGCATCAGGGTTTATACAACACATGAATAATCTTGCTTTGATTATTTATTTAAATGTACACTTTTTAAATACACATATTTAAAAATAACCAGTAATTTCAAATTTCAAAGGGGAACAAAAGTGAGTCTTTAACCAACCATAACCAAAATCACTCCATTATCAATTCTAAGAAACTACATCAATTTTTGGCTAATGTCCTCATGTCAAAGACATAAATGTGGCTAAAAATCTCTTCAAAGCTTGTTTTATTGGCTTGTTTAACATATTGGGAATCTCCGACACCAATCAGAATTACCATCATGTTTCAAGAAGCACTTAGATTGGGAGGGTTTTATTCAAGCAACGAGAGGTGACAGCTGTGCAAAAAGTCCAAAAAATGCTGTTTTGTATTCAATTACTCTGAAAAAATAAAATAAAAACCTTCACAGTATTCATTTTGGCCAGTAAACATGTACCATGTTTACTGCAGTGAGAAATATTTTAATGTTATTCAGAAGCATGGAAGACACAAGTTATTTTTTAAAATAATTGTTTACATAAAAACAACAGATGGTTAGTTTAAACTCTAAACTATTACAAAGCCTAAAGAGCACACCACCATGTTTAAAAACCCCAACTCCCCCTTGGTGGACTCACATTCAAAGTCCTCTTCGTTGTAGTTGCGTCGGAGGTCGTCACCGCCGCTGCGAGAGTTGGACTCATGCAGGATCTCCTCGAACCGCTCCACACCCAGTGCCTTGTTCAGATCATCTTCCTCCTGCGCTGGCCTTGTGCTCCTTGGGGACAAGGCTTCCTGGTCAGGCTGAGGAGAAAAGAGAGATGAGGGAAACCATTAACACACTGGAGCCTCGCTCAACCGAACTTTGCACCCATAAATGTGTGTGGGAGACCATTCCACTGTATTTGTCAGGCATTTTAAATTGATCATTCATTCATTAATTCAGTGTGACATTTTTACAGTAAATCTTGCCACTTGCATGTCTCAATGCCAGCTCAATTTTTTGACATGGGTGTAACTGCAGTCATTTGAAATGCAAGTAGACACACATTACATTCAAATCACTTCTGCCTTTGTACTGAACCCCAAAGCACTCGTCTTACTGCATGTGTTGCATTACCAGTTACCAACAGCAAGGTGGAGACAAATCAATTCTTAAATTCTAACAAAGACCATGCACACACAAGGAATCAGGAACAGTATACCTGAATGTTCAGCGTCACAGCCATCTGTAAATGACAAGTTCTTGTCCTGCACACTTATCCAAATCCACATTGTTTTGGTAAACTGACATCATCTATGCTTTCCACATTTTTGCATTTTACTGTAGCTCATCTACAGAATATTTGATTTGTTCTTTGCCAATGTACACACTTGTTTTTAAACTGTCAAGTGCTGCACAAGGTACAAAACAAATTAAGACATTAAAGTGTAATTGTGCAGTAATCTTTTAATGCTTTGCGGGAGGCTTATTACTTTTATTTATTAATTTATTTTAGCAAATAACAAAATAGAAGGGTAGGCAAGCCATAGCAAAAATTCCAATTTAAAACACATGTTCTTTAAGTTTGCTGTAGGCTGTTAATTTTGCAGAACGTCCTTAATTAACTTGATATTGCACTCACGTATTTCAAGAAGAATAAACTGTTATATTGTGAGGGATGCTCTCTGTGCAAAACTATAAAAAAGTTCAGTTTTTTATCCAATTATTCTGAACAAAAACGTAGACGACAAAGATCTGAAAGTTCCAGGCTATTATAGAAATGAAAAGAACAGAGTGCCAGGTGTGCTGTATACTGTGCGAGAATCCTCTCGCAACCCAGTGCCTTGAAGACTGCAGTTACAATGCTAAGGTTTGTGAATGGAGACAAAACCTTGTTAGTGCGGCAACTGCTGCCAAGCCCTTCATACACCGTCAAATAAAGGGTAGTGTGAGAAGTGCCTATTATGCAACGCCAAATCACAACCCTATTTGCAGGTACTATACAGTCTCTAAAGATTTAAACAACTTTACCTCCTCGCATTGCCTAGAAAGATACCATACCAAGAACCTGAAATACACGGGATGCTTCAACATGGTTGATGATTCCTTTAACACAAAGGTAAGTCCAGATCTTTCCCTTAACCAGTGGAGGGGGTCATAGCAAGAGTAATGGCCGCATGCACCACTCCTAACTAGCAAATGAATGAGCAAAATCAGTGCAGGTCTTCATAACACCAGCCTGCCTGCTTGCTCACCCACAGACCGGTTTGTCAGGATTGTCCGCTTGCTGTCCAATCCACCAAATGGTAAAACAACTTCATCAGCAGCTACGGTCACTGACAGTACATGGTATAAAACCTTCTGCGTTTCATCTACATTCATGACATAAAAACCCTCTGCGTTTCATTTAAATTCGTAATCCACAAGCATCCAGTCTGGTCTAACTAGGAGAAACCAATTCCAGTGGACACACTTTACAGCAGGGTGCATTTTAAAAGTTTTACCTGGTCAAAATCTAGTATGGATTTTCAATGCCAAAATACTTTTATTTTATTACAGTCTGATTGATTATCCACTTGACTAAATAATGACCAAGTACTCTTATGCGTTGTACATTTTTACTTCTTGTAAATTTCTTACAAATTTAGCTATTGTAATTGTATCTCCTGCATAGCTTTAGCTACAGTACACACCACTCTCAATGTAATGTGATACTTTGTAACAATTGTAAGGTCACTCTGGATAACTGCATCTGCTAAGAAATAAATAATAATATTAAGTGAGACTTTTTTTTTTTTTTTAAATAACAAATGTGTTTGTTCTTTTATTAAAATTGTTCCTCTTTCGAATCCACTGTTGCTATTTCCAAAATATATTTCAGTACATTTCAAAGAAATAGCAAACAACGAGAACTATAAAAAACCTAGCTGTGATCTTGAAGCTGCGTGTTTCTGGCTTGCCATCTGTGAAAATGTTCTTTTGGGACTAGAGGGTATGTTTGAAACCATGACTGTTCACCCCCCTGTGATTATCATGTCATATTTTAGTTTTGTGTACATGGGTGACTATTATTATTTTTGTAACTTTACTTGATTTTAAATGTCAGGTTCATGTATTAAGAAAACAGTCCAACTCATTTGCTCATTTACAAAAAATGTAAATAATACCTTAAATTTAAAAGATTAGCCTGTGTCTTAACAGAGGCTCTCGCTAGTCTCAGGCAGCCATTTCCGTGTTTCTTTGTAACTAACAGAAGAGCTGGCCAATCAGAAGTAATAGGGTTGAGGTGTAAAATACTTCTTGAAATGTTTGTGCATGTGTTAGACTTCAGCAATTCAGTTTTCAGAAACTTGTGTGGCTCTCTACAAATATACACAGAGTGCATTTCTAACAACAGAACGAACATAGGGAAAATAAATAAATAAAAACTACTTCGACGGGCAAGTTATAAAACGGTAAAACTTGTTGTTAATCCCATGAATCATGTTGTCCCGGGCGTCGGGTGATACGAATTGCACACCCCTGTATAAATATAGGAAATGCAGTAAACAGTTGTACTGTGGCAGTCTGTAAACATCTTAGCCGGGATTCATTTAGATGTATTACAATGGGCCACTGTGCTAAGTTAATACCCTTTTTCTGAAAAGTTAATTAAAAAGAGCTCCTAGTTCCGCCTTTGTTGTTTCTACCTAGTTCTGGAACATTAGCAGCTTGATTTTCAATTTACAAAGAAAATGGTGCAAACTTCGTACATGGTAAATGCTTTGTGAAAAAGCTCTATGTATAAATGTAGCCTTTAGCCTCAACACCCACTAGGAAACAAAAACAAATCATTACAAATCAAGCTTCTCCTTGTACATTACATGGAATTAACAGAAATGTAATAAAAAATCAACTCACCAAATAGTTTCAGTGCAGGTATTTTACCTTGACCTATTTACAGATACCAGGAGAGATCAAACCCATAACTGGGACTTGAGAATACCTATAAACTGTGTTTTTTATGCTTAACTATAACTGAAACAAAAACAACCCTAACAAAAACACTTTCCCGCTGGGTATAGTTTTCAAAGCTGTCTGACAGCCAAGGTAGTAGTACTGTATATAACCAGACTGTAGATAATTCCTCTTACTAAAGGTACAATGCACAAAAAGCCCCTGAACTGTACTATCTGGCTAGTGCAGGGCTGCTGTGTAGTAATCAAGTTCAGGGGATCTGGAGGAGCAAGTCAGACCCACTTTTGAAAATCACTAGCTAAGACTTTTTCTTGCTCTGTAGCTACTGTATCTCTCCTACCCTCTCTGATCAAGTCATGTGTAACAAAAGCAGGTGCTTAATGTCCCTGAAACAAATGTGTAGAGAAAAGTATTATTTTTTGGTGTTGCCCAAATACTTAGTAAAACAAATCACTGCTACTTCAAAGCATATAGTATACCACTACAGAAAAAAAATAGATAATAACAACAAATCACAGAACACAAAGCATACAGCTCAATCATATTTAGAACCATTCCCACTTTTTGCCAGATATTACTAGGAACATACAAAAGGACTACATTGCAATATTGACTGTTCTAATACATTTGTTTGGACAGAGCTGCGAGGTAAACTTTTCAAATGTTAGTCATATTTTGCCAAAATGTTTCAAACAATTGTCAAAAATGTGTGTGTGTGTGTATATATATATATATATATATATATATATATATATATATATATATATATATATATATAGAGAGAGAGAGAGAGAGAGAAGGATGTGTACAGTTTATTTTTAAGTATTTTCCTACATGTAGTCATATATTTTAGTATGTAGTAAGTAAACAAATTGCTTATTTAAAAAATAAGCCATTCCAGCACTCTATTGAACGTATTCACATAAGGGGATTGGTTTCTGATTGGTTAAAAATCTTTAAATATATTTATTTTAAACAGGTTATTTTTTTTAATTTTAGATTGTTTGTGGATGATTTGATCAATCTGTACCCTGCAAAGACCAGCAAAGGCTGGATTGTATTGAAACACCTGGAGAAGATCACCCTGGATTGCATCAACTACCTAGTAATGCTTATCCTGGGATTAACCTTAACAGTAGGTAGCTGGTGCAACCCGTAAGGATTCTCTGGTGCTGTACAATGCGTTGATAAAATCCAGGGGTAGCACATCCTAGCAGGGTATCGGTTAATCAAACGAACCTCTTTGACAGAATGCTTGATGCTGCCAGGAGTAGCAGGATCAGGTTTACTAATGACATGTTTTAGCTGAACAATTGGTATTAAAAAAACAAAAAACAAAGCATACCATAGCTTTTATAGCACAAGGAAATTGGTTTAAAAAAAAAAAAAAGTGCTAATTTCCATGCAAACCCGGTTTGTTTCAAACAGTGTCAAGTCGAAACACATTTATCGAACAAAAAAATTATCCAAATATTATAGACTGGTAATTAGGGTATATCATAGGACAACAAGAAGTTACAGTGTAAGAGAAGTCAAAACCCTAACACACTGAACACAGATTTGGAGGTAAAGGTAATGCGTTGCGTGATAATTCTTTAGTTTAACTACCAGCTCCTGTTCCACACAGTTACTGTAGTTCCGCTCCTTCAGGCTAGGTAAATGAAGGTACTTTAAAAGGTACTGTAATTATAAGGATGGAGGATGTGGGGCCTGTAAATTAAACAATGTTCAAGTAGCAGTTCCCCATACAGTTTTAAAATCAGTCAATACATATTTAAAGAAGGTCTTACTTGGGATGTAACTTGGTTTTACTTACACGATGTATTTCTCTACATAATGCATCCTATCACAATGATTTCCTCCTTGTTGCACCACTTACATTAAGGATTTGCTTGCAAACTTAGCACACCCATTTATCATTTATCATCAGCCTTACTAATTAAAAGCAGAAGCAAAATCCACTTGATTTCATGTGTTTCTTGTACAATCAAGGAGTACACAAGTGTATACTTTTCAAATAAACGCATACAAATACAAATTTAAACCTATACCTTTTATATTTGTAAGAGACATTTTCCAGCAAGCTTTCCCATGTCAAGAGTTTAAACTACAATGTCAAAAGAGTTTGAATTTGAGTAGCTTAAAAAAAAAAAAAAAAAAAATTAAAACAACTTGTAGCTTCAGAAGTGGCTAGAAAAAGTCTGCAATCGACTTGTGTTTCAATGGGTTGAACAGCAGAAGATCAATACATTTAAAAAATGCGATTGAAGACAAACGTGTCCTATGATGTCAAACTCACCACTCAGGAACACCTTCATACATTCATCTTACAATCTGTATTTCAGCAATCTGTAAACCACAATTGCCTCTATACTTTTGCTCTACAGTTCACAGCATTTCTGGGAAACCCTGCAGCTGTTCTTAATGACATCACAAAACCCAGGTTGATAAAAAAGAAAAATTAATGTCATCATGTCCAAACACATGACCAAAACAATGCTTGGAAGGGTTTTCCAATATTTGTTATTTTTACTAATCTGTGCAGTTCACCATCAGTATTCTTAAACAGTACAACGGAGATACAGATACAATAAAGAATGGCCATTGACTAAAGCAAATACTGATATGAAGGAATAGCTATTTATTCTCAATGTGCAGATTACAAAGTAGACAGCGGTGTATGAAAAACACACTAAACCAATATGAGAAAGCTGGTCATTTTCACACACTGATGTCACAATCCCACTTAAGACATACATGCAGTATGAATGTGACATTTTGTATAGGTGAGCGGAATATCCACATGCTGCTTTACTTAAACAGAAGATGCCTACTTTTACAAAGATGTGTGCAGGTCTGCTAGAAAGTGATGCCTGGTTTCCTTCTAAAAAAATGTGCTGCTTTCTAATCAGTTTCTTTTGCAAGCATGGGGATGACTCACAGGTAAAAAACAGACCCTTTGAAGTGAGATTTGCATGTGATTACGCAATATCACAAGCATTTAAAAGGCACTGCAAACAAACAGACAAAAAAAAATAAAAATAAATAACGAAACTAGAAGAAATTAACAGGGGCAATACACATTCCAAGGATAAGTAGCATATTACTTAAATGATCAGATCTAAACTTCACTTAATGTATCATGTGAGCTGCAATGAAGTCAGTCTGTAGTTCATTTATTAGATACCTCTTGGGGTTTGTTCAGGCAGCTATAGTAAAGGTCAGAGCAGATTTAGCAGGTTACTGCTCAACTCAACCACTGGTTAATTCAACAGCACAATTGCATTCCTTTGTTGATCAATCAGTTCTAAATGTTCTGGTTTACTGAATGAACCACTATGCAATTAAAATTAAGGTATACCAACATGATCACATTAGGAGGATTTTGCTCTATCTTAGGAAGGTAGTTCTGGGTACCTGGATATTTCTTACCTTGGTAATCAATGAAGATGATCCTAGATGTTAGCACATAAATTTGCTAGGCTATAATTTTCTAAACTGTTAGAATAACCAAAGCAATATAACATTTGAGAAATTTCACATGGTGGTAGTTGATTTAACCCTTTCAGTCCTGAATTATTTTTGTTGAGCTGAAGAATGTGACATAAGTGAAATATTTAAAAAAAGGAACTCCTTTATTGAGTATACATTAGAACAGGACAAATGTATTTATTTGTTATAATATATTTCTACACTACCTCATAATGGAACCGAAGAGTTAACATAAGGTGCTAGGATAAGGAGGGACCTTGAGGTTCCGCCAGGACTCAAAGGGTTAACACTTATTCTCATATATAAACTCTAAGAGTATCTTGTTGAAATGTAGGACTTGCAAGCACACCCTTTTTGAGAGTCAAAAACAGAAGGGCTCTTCCAAAATATAAATGTAATTGTTACATAAACTATTTAAATATATGTTGTGATGCGTTTATTTGTAATATTAATAACTTCACTGCATTTCCTACTCCAAACATTCCCATTTCAAGCGCACTGTTTACATCAATCTGTGGTTGAAATGAAAATCTTAGGTTAAACAAAACTAATCCTAAAAAGGTTTTCCCACTGGAAATAAAATAAACAATGGAAACTAAACATTGCAGTTCACATAGCAGTTCTCTAATTGAATGAGATATCTCAAATTGACTCAAATTGACTTCCTGTCTAGTTTGAGATATCTCAAATTAACTTCCTGTGAAAATGCTCTATGTTTTGAATGGATTTCCAGCCCATTTGAAGATATCTCAAACTAGACAGGAAGTCAATTCGAGATATCTCAAATTCAATGCAAGATATCTCAAACTGGACAGGAAGTCATTTTGAAATATCTCAAATTGAATTTGGGATCTCAATTTATTTGAGATATCTCACTTAAAGCTGTATATAGGTGATGAGACAACTTGCATCACGTTCATGGAGTGGAAACACTTTCTATTACAGTCAATGTCTTCAGTCTCTGAAGGTGCACAAATACGAATGTGCGAGCAATCGATGGCTCTGAGTACATTCAGAAATGATGATAACTCAAAACTCACATTTCACCTCAATTTGCTGTACAGGGTCATAGAAAAAACAATGTATGGATTTGCTCTTTCAACCAAAACAGACATTTCCTGTCTAATGCATTTCCACATGGTTGACAGATACAAGAAATATCCCCAGCTGGTGTTTGGAAAGAGCCAGCTGCGTAAAACGTCAAGGCCGTTGTAATCTTGACATGTACTGGTATGGCACAACTCCTGGCAGCAGGATTCTGTAAATCAGTCTTCAACTCAGAACACAACATCTACATCTGATTCGTCAAAAAGAGTCACTCTGGTCCTACATATTCTATTGCCAGGCCATGTCCTTCTACTCCTAACCCTTCTTTCCTCAAGCATTCTGAACTGTAGAACCCGTAATTCCGTGTTTTGTCACAATTGTAAACAGCTCCAGCAGTATTTGTGAACGTTTGTGTTGAAGTACAAACTGTTACATTCACAAGATCTATTAGAATGATTAGGCCTACATAGTTCGCACGACTGTGTTCCCTTATTTGGCACACTTAATTCACAATTATTCCACAATGGTCGTACTGAATAATAAAATTTAAAACAAACCTACAAACATTAATTTGGTAACCTCATTAAATGTTATTATTATTATTGCCCCATTAACCTGTATTGCAAGCTGGTATGTCTGCTCGCACATTGTTGTAATTAATTACAAACTCAATAAACTCAGCTATTTAGAATTCAAAGCTTTTCCGCGTCGTAGCAACAACTGCGCATCACTTTAGAACTGCTCAAAGCGGTTCTAAGTAAAAGAGACGCAACTCCGTGAGACGCGATTATTCTGCCGTTTGAAAATTGCAAGTTAACTGGGAGGTGGGTAAAAAAAAACACAGGGAATGGCCTGAAACGTCCACAAAGTTTCACCAAAACCAGAATCATATGCAAGGCTTGTTTTCAGTGCAACTCTGATATTGACAATCGGACGCAGTTGCAACTCCGTCCACGCATAACAAAAAAGCCACGCAAGTCCCGCTGCACCATCGTATCTCCTTTGAAAATGACCCCGTAAGTCGCTGCGACTTACAGTTGCACAGACACTGCAGACCGAACAACTCACTTGACCACTATTGTTATTAAACTCCAGCCATGGGTATATCTTCAGCCAGTTTGCCTGAAAATCTATAACTTTCCCTTCACTGACATCGCTTATAGTGCTGTTGTATCACCAAGTCAGTATCTAAGCCTCTAATCTAATCTACATATTAATCAGTGGTGAGTGACCGAGTTTAGTAAAAAATACCAAATACCAATATTTTTTGCCAAATTACCACTTGTATTTTTTCATTATGAAAGTTTAATGTTGTTTTTAAATTGTATTTTTTTTATACCATTTAATTTTTACAATGGAAAGAGTGATCTATATTTAATTGTTGTAACAATTAGTGTGTGACTCACTCAGAAAACACTGATTTGTGTGTTTGTTTGAATTACAACAAGGTCAGCGTGTCACAGAACTCAAGCCACCCTCAGAATTACTACACCAAACAGAGCATTCTCCACCCTAGGTCCCGTGATGCCTTAAATCAGTGCATATCTCAGTTCTCATGTGTTAATGAAACTATCTCAATGGCAATTAGGAAAAAAAAAAAAAAAAAGTACAGTTTGTTAAAGGACAATTCTGTAGGACACAGTCTTCAAATGGACTTTTAAAACAATGGCTCTCTTTGATCCACTGCAACGTAAATGTTTCCCATTCTATATATTGACAAAGGATTTATTTATTTATTTATTTATTTACTTATTACAGTAAACCTACAGTACAGTGTGCGCCCACTGATTGGACACTGGCTCATGTTTTATATATACATCTAAATGGTCAGTACAGAAAAGGCACATGTATACTTTATTTATCTTCCTGACATTTGATATTTACATTTCTGTTGTGTTATGAACCCATCCAACCCATGCACCCAACACAACCTAGATGCAGCATGTATGTGTTCCATATTTCAAAAGAGTAATTTAGCCATAACTGTATGAAGCATCATCAATCTGTAAAGCCTCCTGCAAGGTCTTGCTTTTAAATTCACAGGAACTTTTGCTTCCAGAAGCCAAGGTCAACAGAGCTAGAAATCAGCAGAATTCTTGTTGAGAATTCTTGACTGTTGGCTTGACAGCTGTATTTTCAATTAAAAAAAAAAAAACAAGCTGTGCACTCGAACAGATACAGGGAAAAGAAAAAAAAACTCCTTAGGAGATCAAGCGCAGCAATTTATTGCTGACGAATGGCAACCCCTAGAAACCCAGTTTAGACATCCTGGGAGGACGAGTGAGGTTTGCAATGCAAAAATACACTGAACACATAATACAATGATAAGTACTGAACAGATCATCTATGGTGTACAGTACGCTCCACAGTGCTTCAGGGTTTCTGCAGCATTCAAATAGTATGTACATACACATTTCTTGTGAATTTAATAATAAAGGTGTAGGTACAATAACATGAACAGGTCTAATGTTCAAATTTGAAACCACCAAAACAATAACTCCATGGTAGAAGGCAAGAGAGAGTAACAAATTAATCTACTACTAATACTGGTCCCAACTCTCAGAAATATTATCTGAAACAATCAAAAGGGTCATTACACCTTGACCCAATCCTTCTGCGTCATATTATAGTGAACAAAACTGAAAGATCATAATTGGATAAGTCTCCACCCATTTGAGTTAATACTTGGTGGAAGCACCTTTGGCAGCAATTACAGCTGTGAGTGTGTTGGGATAGGTCTCTACCAACTTTGCACACCTAGATTTGGCAATATTTGACCATTCTTCTTTACAAAACTGTTCAAGCTCTGTCAAGTTCCTTGGGGAGCGTGGATGGACAGCAATCTTCAACTCATGCCACAAATTTTTGATTGGATTTAGGTCAGGGCTCTGACTGGGCCACTCGAGGACGTTTACCTTTTTGTTCCTTAGCCACTCCAGTATAGCTTTGGCTGTGTGCTTTGGGTCGTTGACATGCTGAAATGTGAACTTCCCTCCCAGTTTCAGCTTTCTTGCAGAGGGCAGCAGGTTTTCCTCAAGGACTTCTCTGTACTTTGCTCCATTCATTTTCCCTTCTATCCTGACAAGTGCCCCAGTCCCTGCCGATGAGAAACATCCCCATAACATGATGCTGCCATCACCATGCTTCACAATAGGGATGGTGTTCTTCGGGTGATGCGCTGTGTTGGGTTTGTGTCAAACATTACGCTTTGCATTTAGGCCAAAAAGTTCAATTTTAGTTTCGTCAGACCACAAAACTGTTTGTCACATGCTACAGAATCCTCCGACTGTTTTTTGGCATACTTCAAACAGGATTCAAGGTGGGCTTTCTTGAGTAATGGCTTCCTTCTTACCACCCTACCATACAGGCCAGATTTGTGGAGTTCTTGGGATATTGTTGTCACATGCACACTTTGACCAGTTTTGGCCATAAAAGCCTGTACCTCTTGCAAACTTGCCATTGGCCTCTTGGTAGCCTCTCTGATCAGTCTCCTTCTTGCTCGGTCATCCAGTTTGGAGGGACGACCTGATCTAGGAAGGGTCTTGGTGGTGCCATACACTTCTTAACAATCGTCTTGACCATGCTCCAAGGGATATTCAAGACCTTTGATATATTTTTTTTTTTTTATACCCATCCACTGATCTGTGCCTTTGTCCTTTTGAAAGAGCCTTGGTGCTCATGGTTGAGTCTTTGCTTTGAAAAGCACTACCCAGCAGAGGGAACACATGGAGGCCACTTAACTTGGTGTGTGATTTTGAAGACGATTGGTTACACCTGAGCTAATTTAGTATTGCTATTACAAGTGGGGTGGACACTTATCCAACCAAGCTATCTGTTTTTATTTTGAATTAATTCTAGAATATTTTTTTTTCACTTAGAAGTTGTGGGGTAGGATGTGTAGATAAATGAAAAATAAAATATTTTATTGCATTTTAATTCCAGGCTATAAGGCAACAAAAGGTTTTGAAAGGGGGTGTAGACTTTCTATAGGCACTGTGTGTGTGTGTGTGTGTGTGTGTGTGTGTGTGTGTGTGTATATATATATATATATACACACACACACATATATACACACACACACACACACACACACACCTATCTATATATCTATATATATAAAAATTGTGAGTTCAAGGTCCAGTTTTGTGAGGATTTTCCCCGATGTAGGACAGACGTGACCTGGAGACGGAAGTGCAAACAATTCAAAACCAATAAGAAACTTTTTCACCAATAGCGAAAAGTAATCAAAAACTGAACCGGTCTGAGCACTAAATAATTCACTTCTTATCCCCCTCTCTAGGCTAAAGTTAAAGGCAAATACAGAGAACAAATAACAAAAGAAAGCATTACAAGTCCCGGAGTATTTCAGTTCACAGTGCCCCACTGCTACCTATTTCCTTCTGGGAAAGTGAAATATCTTTGCATGAATTAAACCTTAATCTGGGTGTGTAATTCTTTGCTTCATTTTTCCAGGAAACTGGCCACCACCAAGTAGGTAACTCCGGTCCTGAAGCACCCTGGAGTCTCGCTGGAGAATGGCAAGTTGAACAGGTGAGTACAGTTAGTCTTTGGAAGAATGTCACCCCTCACTGGAGAACGCACAGAGAAACAGGTTAGTAAAGCAGACCGTCACGTTGTGTCCCATTATGCTGACTGTTGCGTTGTTCAAGCCAACCGGGGGGGCAGTGGAATTGAGTGCAACTTTACTACTCAGCGATAAACTGACGAAGCCCTTGAGGCAACAGTTTTTTCCGTTCCTGCAATCCAATCTGGAAGTCTCGATTTTCCAGCAGGACAATGCAAAACCACACAGTGCTAGGATTACAATTACACAACTTCAAGAAAACAATGTCAAGGTCTCACATATCTTCAAGAAAACAATATCGAGGTCTTGCCATGACCAGCTTTTTCTCCTGACCCGAGTCCAATAGAACATTTGTGGGACCAAATTGCCACTGCCACCCACAGGAGACAACTACGACCAGGCAACCTTCTCCAGCTGGCTGCAGCTGCACAGGAAGAGTGGTGGAACATCCCACAGCAGTCTATCCAGAGGCTGATCAGGTCTATGCGTCAACGCTGCAGGATTCTGTTAATGCTCAGTGAGGTCATACCGGATACTAACTTTGTAATGTTTTCATTTTGAGAGTATGCCACGTTTCTTACTGAAAACTTGTGTATTTTTGTTCACATTTTCTGTGATTTTGTTTGATATTTATGTTTAACATTTTTGATTAAATCCATTAGACCCGAGTATTGCGTTTCTTTTGTGCATCAGTGCAAACTTCCTGACATTTAAGATTCCTTCCCTGCACTATTAAAAGAAGCCCCTGTGTTTCCCTGTGTTATATGGTCACTTAAACACAATTCAGCCCGAATATTCCATCCAACCAAACAGCTTCCACATCAGTGGTGAGGCTTGCAGTAGTAACTGGACCTTGGCCAAGATCTGCAGAGTTGAAAGAAGCCCTGAAGGCGATTGTTAAGTGCTGATTAGCTGGATGAAAACAACAGCAAGGATGCACAGAGGTGACCTGGTGTACCCAGTGTCAGAAACAAACTCATTAACCTTCACTGAAAGCAAAATATGCTTGCAGTGCTGGGACAAACCTGAATATTCAAATGAACATTCCTTGACACAATTCAAATGGAAAAAAACATGTCCATATCTGTCAGAAATTGTATAGTTGATATAAATTAAAAAGTAGTATCCCCTAGCACTGACTTACAGTACCACCTTGCCAGAATCTGCATAACACTTTCTAAAATTTCAAGTGGAAAAAGCTTTGTCTGTTGTGTGGGATTACACATATATAATATATATATATATATATATATATATATATATATTATATATATCTATATATTATATATATATATAAACATTGTCTTCAGCAACACAGCTACTCGACTTTTTTTTTTTTTGAACAAATAAACAGAGTCCAGATTAAGATTCACATGCAACCCAAGCTGCTAAATACTGTAGTGATCTCTACCCTAAGATGCAGGTGCTGCTTCTAATTTGGGAAGTGAGTCAGATTCAGGATGGTAGAAGATGATGAATCCAGTTGTATCTACTCCACTGTTTAGAATTTTTTTTGCCAAACTGTGGCATTAGGAGTAGGCAGGAGTATGGGGGTGGTGAGAAAGCACCTGGCAGCTCTTTTATTTATCTACAAACGTTATGAAGGTTTTGTTGTTCTGAAAAGGAAATAGCTGAACACATCTGTCCTATCTCTCTGCCACATGGATCTACAGTATCTCAATGGAGACTATATTTTATACACACGAAAAGGCCCGACTGATGTGGCTTTCTCAGAAGACCAACAGAGAACAAAACACAACAAAGCAGCCCTTCCCCAAACTTTAGCGTTGCTTACCTTGGAGTTCAAGAGGAAGTCCATACAGTAGAACACTCCAGACACTCTCCGAGGTTTGTGCTATAGGTCTCCCGAGTTTTGTGTTAAAGTTCAGACTGAAAAAGCAGGCACTGTGTCAACGGTTACATGACCAGATCAGCTTGGCAACACGAAGAGAGAATATTGCCTATCAGAAAACATCCAAACCGGCTTACTGATTGCCAGCTTCCACACAAACTAGCAAAGGGTTAATGATTAACTGTGAAGTATAGCCAAAGCTAGAAACTCGAGCAGACGTCCGTTAAGAATGGTCGTAAACTACTGCTATCTTTATTGGGTTTAATAAACCAACTGTAGCATTACCCTACTACACTGTATCTAAAGCTCAGAACAGCCATAATGTAAAACACGATACAATTACTAGAACAATAAGCCCAAAAGTTAACAGCCAGAGCATAGGCTTGCATTATTCCTTACATTCAAGAAGATTGTGTGTCTATGCTGGACAACAGTTTAGCATCACATGTAATTTCATTTCCAAAAGTGATTGATTTTTGACCATGTATACAAACATTTCTGTTTAACGTACTTTATTTTTGTTTATTTATAATAAAATAGTTATTTTTTTGAACTGCAGTCTGTCTCTGGGCCTCTATCCACTCGCCAGCCTGCCACAGTACTACTTATAAACTAAAAGTCTGACACCATGTTCTCAAGCAAATTTTAAGCAGCCCAGAGTTGTTTTGCCTCAAAGACTTCCCATACTTGTTGTTTCGCTCTACATCTTGCTTTGGGGGTCTCTGCTACCGAACTAAAGCCTCCACAATGCAATAAGCATCAGACATGACCCTGTGCTGTACAGAAAATAACACAAAAAAATTATGTACTGCTTACTACTAAATTACTTCAGAAACACTGTTTAATTCTTAACTTACATAATGGTTTTATTAACTTTCTTTGCTTGAGATGTTACCCTAGAAACCACTAAACCTCCCGATTTCTATTACATCTCCTTTGCAATATTGAAACTTCTATAACTGTCAAGAGCAATGATCTGCTCAAGGAACAAACCTTGATTTATATGGCCATTTGTGAGTGATGAAAGGGAGCTTAACAAGTCACAATCGTTGTTTTTGAATTCCCACTGAAGCCAGAGGCAAGGACAATCACGGCATGCTCAGCAAATGGATTCCATGTTGGCATTCTGGGAATTGCAGCTGTAGAGGGGAACAGGTTCAATGGACCCTGCCAGCTCACAGAAACCACCCGGTCCCCTGCTTTTACTGAACAGAGACGTGTACCGCCACCTAACTGAAATCAAGGGGAAGTCCAGGTCCCAAGGCTTCTTTCACTGCATAACTATTAGCTCCCTAGTGTTAAAATAAAAGACAGAGGCATCATGCTGACAAGCAGCCTTAGTGGGAACTTAATGCCCTTTGTTTCACAGGTCTGCAATAATTCTGGTGTTAAGCTAAAGGATCAAAACATGTAAATAAAAAAAAATCCGACAAAAAATGTTAAGTCAAAGCTGTTTTTAATAAATCTCTCAAGGATTGCGTGGCTTCCATCACATGCTGCTCACCAGTACTACAGCTGCTGCATCTTAGTACTAGCAAGCTACTATTCTGACAGAGCTCTTAATTCTGCACCAGATTTCACTTAGAAAAGAGCTATGTTTATATCACATAGAAATTAACTTTTGGGGAACGTCATTTAGAAACCTGATCTGATGTATTCCTTCAGCTTTATTTTAGAAAGGGAAAACAGCTGTAAGCAGGGATACTTAAAGGGTTCAGTTATTCTAGCAAAACATAGGTGTTAAATGTGTAACACCCCATTTTGAACAAATTCACATTTTGTGTCAAGCCGTGTAGCATGGCTGGTTTCAAGTTTTTTTTTTAAATGACACAGGTGCACTAGTCATTAATAACTGTCTTCATGGTGCAGGAAAAATGGCAACCGTTCTTAGAAGTCACCATTTCAGAAACCCATTTGGGATAAATGAAGAACAAAATTTCCCACCCAGTGATTCTGCATTGGCGATGCATTGCAGTGTCGCTACACTGGAATGCCTTTGTGTAATAAAATAATTTGTCTATTTTTGATTAGGGGACAATGATCTACTCAGGGATACCTAGATAAGTAGTAAAAAATGTTTGAGTGGGGTTAAGGGTCAATAAGTGTCCTGCCCTCAGTCATTCGTGAATCGTAGGAAATGGGTAACATTTTGGGGTACTGCTGCTCCAATTAGATGGCTTGTTTATTATAAATACTTGAAGAGTTCAGGGATAGATAACCAGCAGGTCAGTTACTAGGGTTGTGTTCAAAGGTTCGTTCGCTAGCCAGGAATTCAACAGCAGTTTTAAACCTTTGAAGGTTCGTTAGGTTCATACACACACTCGTTTGAGAATGTGTGAATACTATAAATTTATAATATACTATACAAAATATGCAAAAATTTGATCTTTTGATTTGTATAATGTATATTATACCAAATCGTTATATATAGCAACTTTATATGACGCTGCTGTCATGTATGGAGCAGGGTATAGTATCAATTACGTGTAAATAAATAATGTGTATGTTTATTTTTATTTAAATTGTAAAAACATGATTACTGTTCTAGATAACATATCTCTAAACTACATGTGAATGTTTTATTACATTTATATGGATTACCTGTAAAATAATAGGATTTTCTATCAAATGTAAACAAGTAGTAATGTGTTCCAAACCTTCGAAGGTCAAAATGTACCCTTTGTTGCACCCTTATCAGTTACCATCTGTTAATTACTTTTAAAATTCACTATTATGTAAAATCAGACGCAAGAGAACCACAGATAAACAAGTACTGAAAGTTTGCCGATTAAAACACTTTCAAAACACTAACTGTAAACCCGGGCACATTGGTGAAAGAGGTCTGTTGGCAACGTGCCTTCCTAGCAAGCATCTCTCTATTTCTAATTCCAGGAACCAACTCCACCCACCAATTATGTAATGATGCTGGTTATGTAAAGTTACTCTTTACAGAAACAAAAGTTGTGGAGATCAGGAACTACACAAAACTTACTTAAATTCTGACAGCATTGCATTCAGTCTAGGCAGTTTAAAGCAACTGGAGAAAGAAAACGTGTTATTAAAAAAAAAAACCTGGGTCAATCTGCTAACCGCAAAATATATCAATTTAGTGAACTGTTCAACATCATGTTTAAACAGGTCTTATAACGGGGTGATGTACAAGCTTGCCCCCACCCACAAGCACATTATTTTCTCAGGAACACAGAGGTTTTTAAAACACAGTGTTTTAAAACACAGTCACTTGGTAGTGTTCACCGGTATAAACATTTATTGTGGCACTGGATACTGCACACAAATTACAACTGACTAGCCCAGGTTGTAGCCTACATACAATGACTGATATTTACAAGACAAGCTCATGAATGACCTTAACCCCCCCTCATAAGGAAAGACATGGCATTAAATAAGCCCCAGCCCCACCTACTCCTAAAAGGATCAATTATTCAATAAAGAGTTACACCTGGAATGATTTTATACAAAAATAAGCTATTATTTAACATTCATTTCATTTACAATAAACATTAATATATTTTACATTACATGTTTCTTCTCGTTTATACATATCTGTTTAACCTGCATGAACACCGTTTTTACTTTACAAACACAATTGTTAAACTATAATATTGTTTAGTTGTTATTATTACTGTCATTATTATGATCTAATCCCTAACTATTACCAGTAAAGACTGAACATTAGCATTACCTCTTCTCTTGAAAGATTACCAAACATATGACCACAACAAACCTTTGTCCCACATGTATAACTTCATTAAGGGAAGCGCCCTAATCTAAATAGAGCAATACACCATCATATATCACATACACATGATCAACAGCATGCACGATACATAATAAAACCACGGTTTTATCGCCAGCAGAACAATAATCACAATAATAAACACAATAACATGCATTTGAATAATGCAGTTAAGGTCTCATCCTTACAGATCCTAATTATCAAACATAATTTTCTTTGATTTCAATACAGTGGCCTGTCCTGGCCTCAAACACACAGATAAGCAAGAAAAAAATCAATCATATTTGTTGTGACATCTGAACCAAGTAACCCTTAAAAAGCTGTGATAGCAGCATTTTACATAACAGTCTCACATCTGCCTTGTTATGCAGTTCATCTAGGTTTGATTGAAGCTTGTGTTTTCATCCACCAGTTTATTTCCAGTGTTACAGGCAACACTGTCCCAGCTCATTATGTGCAGTATGCACAAAACACGAGACAAAGGCTCAAGTGGGGGTCCCTATCAGCAACAGTAACCTTTATAATGTTGTGTCAGGAAACTGTAAAATTTTTACAGTCAAAGTAAAAATAAAGCCGGGAACATACAAAGCCCAAGAGAAAAGTAACAAACTCGCAAAAAATGTTGTGTGTGAAACATAAGGCCTGGCACATCCCAAGTGTGAAGTAACATCACATTCACTACCTATAAACTCAACAGCAGTTCTACACCTTTAATAAATAAAGCGACAGACAACACTTCTTTGATTCAACTGTGTTTTACGATCCTATTATTTACATTCTAATAATTTTCGCTATGAGAAACTAGTTTAACAACTTCTCCTCAGGAAAGTGTGTTTTTTTCTTGTTTACTCTTTTTTTTGTTATGTGCACTAACCCCGTGCTCTTGTCTTGTGCACGAGCACCACAGTGTGTGATTGCGCATCACTTCCCTGACACGTTACAAATGACTGACTTAAAACACGTTGCAACAACAGCAAAGCTTGCCATTGGACTTGGAGTGCACAGTGTACTTACAGTGTGAGCAGCAGAAGCCACGGTATCCTGAGCCTCTGGGTCACTCATGGCTCAGCTTCTGGTGCAGCTTCAAACAGCAAATTAATTTAAGTCAAACTTTAACCCTTTTCTTTTTCACTCAGACGAAGTGGATGGCTTTGGGACAGCATAACCTGCAACACAGAAAGTGAGGGTACTGAAAGGATTATTAAGCCATGTTGTTCATGTTGAATCATGGGGTTTCTGTAAAGAGAATGTTAGGCATCTGCCAAATACATACATACATAAATAAATAAATAGACTGCCTTTTTACTGCCCAAAGAGTTGGCAGTGCCTATAACAACATTGAATCTTTTTTTTTACATTGACAACTTTTAAATACAATTTACCTGCAGGGACCTCTCAGAACTACATTTCCCATCACCCTCCTGCTCACATATGTAACTAAGATGGATTTACCAGTGAGCAGAAGGATGGTGGGAAATGTAGTTCTGAGAGGTCCATGCAGGTACATGTGAAGCCATCTTGGGGCAGGGAATGCAATTTAAAAGTTTAAAAAAGTGGTCAAAAAGTAAACAAAAAAAGAAAAAAAAAATCACACACCTTATGTAAACAGTTGTAGCAACACATGGGAACATGTAACAATAAAATAAAAAGGTCCTTATGTACCTTTTAATATATTGTTGATACACTATGTGAAGCAATTCTTCGTTTTCTTAGGTAGACTGCGAATGTTTCCAGTAGTTTAAATAAACTGCTATAGCAATGTTTCACCCTCTTCCTTTTTGTGTAATTTATTATAGTGGAGGAACAAAGTGTTCTGAAGAGATTGGTTTCATTTTTTCATAAAAAAATATTGTAAAAACTTTTATTAAAGTGCTGCACAATAAGCTCCTGTGTATTTAAATAATAAAAATCAGCACGTTTGATGTATTCAATTTAACCTGAAACGTCAGTGTAAAATGTGTATTAAATATAAACACCACATTTAGAACTTCACGTTCAGTGTCAATCAGCAATAGGCTAACGGCAAGTTAAAATGCAAGTGTGATCCGTCTGCAGTATGTGCATAAAAAGACATGTAGTAGGCTACAATTATATTAGGATTATAGGTGTGCTTTGCTTTTACTTAAATGTGTTTGCCCGAATTACACATAATGCAATATAAACTATTTTATCATTAATATATTTATTTGCTTTTTTCATACCTTTTCATATTTCTGACTTTTTTGCCAGTTCAATATCTTCGCTGTAGTTTTTTTTTTAAATCAAATGCTAGTAATAACAATGTACACAATGTCAGAGTTTGTCTTTACACTTTAAAGTGTGAATTTCCATCCGCAGTTGCAATGGCTTATTATGGTTAGTCCTCATTATCGGTCTGACCTGTTCCACTTGTTCAGGTCAGCTAAACCAATTTGCAGGATTAGCTTTTAGGTAAACTGCAATCAAGACTAACTTAGTACAGAGCTGCTGGATTTGCTAGACTGCATTTTAGTTCACCTGATGCAGACTAAGTCACTGGTACGCTGCAATCGACCCACTGTGACTACCACATTCTTGCCTGTGAACCCACACCAAATAGTCCTGAGCCCTACCTTAAAAACTGCTGCTGTGCATATTGGGATATGTATTTCTTTGTCGAGTTCAATCAGAGGTTACACCTGGCTCAGGATTACAATTCCAGAATTCACTGCAGAGATGACGCGTTTCTAAGGAAGCAAGCAAAGTCTAATCAAAATCAGGGTTGGGGTCAATTCTTATCAATCTATACCAATTCCATTTCCAATTCATTTTTAAAATCAATTCCCAATTCCAGTTCCTGAGAAAGAACTGGAATTGACATTTTAAAGACATAATAATTGTTAAACTAGAAAGGAAGGGAGGAGAAATCAACAAAAAAATCGGAAGGAGAAACCTCAAAATGGAACAAGGTAAGCAATAGAGTACCACATGGATCAGTATTAGGTCCTGTGCTCTTCCTAACATACATTAATGACTTAGATCCTGATACAGTAAGCAAAGTTGTTAAATTTGTAGATGACACAAATAGGAGTGGCAAATACTGTCACAGCAGCAAAGGTCATTTAAAATGATCTAGACACCATTCAGAACTGGGCAGATGTGGCAAATGACATTTAATATAGAAAAGTGCATGCAGGCAATAAAAATGTCCATTATAAACACCATGTGGGAGACACTGAAATTGAAGAAGGAATTTATGAAAAATATCTAGGCGTTTATGTTGACTCAGAAATGTCGTCATCTAGATTAGATAATGGGGCATTCAGAACAGTAAATAGGAGGTACTTTATTACACAGAGCACTGTGAGAGTTTGGAACCAACTGCAATGTTGTTGAAGCTAACACCTTAGGATCCTTCAAGAAGCTGCTTGATGAGATTCTGGGATCAATAAACTTCAAACAACCAAACAAGCTAGGCCGAATGGTCTCCTCTTGTTTGTAACTGGCAGGGTGATTGCCCTGCACAGGTGGGAATTAGTGCTGGTGTAATTTTAACTGGCAGGGTGATTGCCCTGCACAGGTGGGAATTAGTGCTGGTGTAATTTTAACTGGCAGGGTGATTGCCCTGCACAGGTGGGAATTAGTGCTGGTGTAATTTTAACTGGCAGGGTGATTTTGGCTGGTGTAATTTACCTGTCCCAGGGTGATTGCCCTGTCAATTTTAAAATTACACGTGCATTAAGGGTGACACCACCTAGTGGTCGGGCAATCCCCCAGTTGGTGTTACAACAATTGCCGTCCAGGTGGGAATTAGCGCTGGTGTAATTTTAACTGGCAGGGTGATTGCCCCGCACAGGTGGGAATTAGCGTTGGTGTAATTTTAACTGGCAGGGTGATTGCCCCGCACAGGTGGGAATTAGCGTTGGTGTAATTTTAACTGGCAGGGTGATTGCCCCGCACAGGTGGGAATTAGCGTTGGTGTAATTTTAACTGGCAGGGTGATTGCCCCGCACAGGTGGGAATTAGCGTTGGTGTAATTTTAACTGGCAGGGTGATTGCCCCGCACAGGTGGGAATTAGCGTTGGTGTAATTTTAACTGGCAGGGTGATTGCCCCGCACAGGTGGGAATTAGCGTTGGTGTAATTTTAACTGGCAGGGTGATTGCCCCGCACAGGTGGGAATTAGCGTTGGTGTAATTTTAACTGGCAGGGTGATTGCCCCGCACAGGTGGGAATTAGCGTTGGTGTAATTTTAACTGGCAGGGTGATTGCCCCGCACAGGTGGGAATTAGCGTTGGTGTAATTTTAACTGGCAGGGTGATTGCCCCGCACAGGTGGGAATTAGCGTTGGTGTAATTTTAACTGGCAGGGTGATTGCCCCGCACAGGTGGGAATTAGCGTTGGTGTAATTTTAACTGGCAGGGTGATTGCCCCGCACAGGTGGGAATTAGCGTTGGTGTAATTTTAACTGGCAGGGTGATTGCCCCGCACAGGTGGGAATTAGCGTTGGTGTAATTTTAACTGGCAGGGTGATTGCCCCGCACAGGTGGGAATTAGCGTTGGTGTAATTTTAACTGGCAGGGTGATTGCCCCGCACAGGTGGGAATTAGCGTTGGTGTAATTTTAACTGGCAGGGTGATTGCCCCGCACAGGTGGGAATTAGCGTTGGTGTAATTTTAACTGGCAGGGTGATTGCCCCGCACAGGTGGGAATTAGCGTTGGTGTAATTTTAACTGGCAGGGTGATTGCCCCGCACAGGTGGGAATTAGTGCTGGTGTAATTTTATATGTGGAAATGGGTTTATTGTGTGTCTTTTTGGAGTTGATTTGTTTGATTACTAGATTGTTTACAGGCAGGAGCTAGATTGAGGCTTTGCTGCCTGCTGGGTTTGGTTGAGAGGAGGGGCAGTGAATGATTAGCTGTGCCGGTCCACAAATCAGCAGGTGGGCGGGTCTCGACTGAGTGTCCGTCAGTTTAAAAACATCCAGTGGAGATCGCTCGGGGCAAGTACAATGCCATGATGCATAGGGGAGCTGTGTATACTGAGGAGGAGAGTGTCCAATCTGCAGGAAGGGCAGCTACGCAACCCTGAAACTGCAAGCGGTGCTGGTGAAGACAATGCCCAGCCAAGGCCGCATGAAGCAGCAGGTGTCGTCGTACAAATACCGGCTCATAAGTAGGTTAGTTCAGGGGATAGTGATCCCAAGTAATGAAAAGCGAGGGTTATATAGTGTAGCCAGTTCCTGGAACTTAACACCTCCTTTATAAGGCTAGCGCTCGTCCTGTGTGGCACCTTTTATTTGTAGTTTTTGTACTGTGTTTTATTTTGCCTTTTGTACAGCTTGCTGTATGTGTCCTCTGTGCATTACCATTGCTGGCAACGTCACATGACCCCTTTGTTTATTTACTTTTACATTAATGAATCCTGCGCTTCCTCTGCTGTGTTTCAACTCCACCTCCCAGGTCTCTCTGTGACATGAGCACCCTGTCACAGTAACCTAATATGGATATAGAGAATACATATAGAGAGATGTTCTCAGATATACAACACCCACTGTGCTTAATCATTCCAACCTGGGTTTAAAATATATTTCCCTCAATAGGTTGGATTTGCTTCATGCACAGATGTGCGTCAACAAATTAATATTGGATAAAGACTGTTAAAAGGTTCATGACAAACCTCAGAGTCTGCAATTCTTGATCCTATTATTTTCATTTAAATTCAGGCTATAATGAACATGTTAAATATAAAACAGGTCTCATATTAAGTGTACCAAGCTGAAGACTAAGCCTGACCTCTCTCTATTTCTAAAAAAAATCCACTGCGCAAGCAGGTTTCAGATACCATGTTTACCTGCCAAGTTTTTTAAATTAATATGAAACTCTACTATAAGCGCTTTTCCAAATTCACCACATGAAGTCATGCTTTGGCCAGATTCAAGAGACGCCCGGACGGGTATCTTTTCGGGTAAGAAAAAAGCTTACATCCTAATTTTTATAACTGAGCTCTCATTCTTTTCTTAATATAATGAGGTACATACTCCTGTTTTTCTTAAAGTACCTTCCATTGGTTATCATTCAAGGTTGATACACAGCAAATACAAATCCAGCCAACAGTAAAAACCTGATTTGAAGTGCCAAAAACAAATTCTTATCTCTGAAGGTCTAATGCCCTTCTAGTATTCTACTGTGTGTCTGAGACAGTCTTAATTCTTTCACTTGGAAACTGTAAATAAATACATCTGTTATTACTGCAGTAAAAATAAATGCAACATTGTGCAACTTTTTTAGTTTTAAATGTAATTCTGTCCAACAGTTAATTTTTCTTTTGTAATATAAAAGCTGCCGTATTTTTGGCTCACAAACATCATCCCATTAAAGTTGCTAACTTCCTGATAAGAACTTATACTGTAGACAACCTTTCTAATTTAAATGAAATGCTCACTTTGGCTGCCAAGTTTTCATTAATTTCTATAATATAATAAAGAGAATGGAAACTACACCATAATTAAGGCCCTCTGTAAATCACTATTTCACGGGCTGCAAAGAAATCATGAAATTGGCCCAATACCGCGATTTCTACAATATTCTTAAGAAATAAAAATAAATAAATAAATAAATCACATTAAGGAAACTGTACCGCTCTGCTGTGTGTCTGCGTGTACCTATTATTAGTCATGCACATAGTGCTGTGCAGTGATTATGTCATGTGACTGTATGAATCATGGTGGTAAATTAAAATACTACACACTGTAAACAAGAAAATGGATGTCTCTAAAAAGGCTATAAAATGTGCCTGTAGATCACGTAAAGCAGTGTCCAGCAGGAGATTTACACAGCGATGAGGATAAGCTCTTCTGTACGTCCTGCAACGTTAATGTAGATCACTATCGAGAAGCCGCTGTTGAAAGATGGAAATCCAGAGCAGTACTGAGACTGCTTTACTTGCAAAGAAACACAAAACGGTGACTTCCATGTTCCAAAAGTCCACTGAAAACAGTGAAGCACGAAACACATTACATTTTGACCTGACAGAGGCGTTTGTTTGCGCAAATATCCCTCAACAAACTGGACAACCAAAAGTTACATAAATTCTTCAGACTGAGTGTAGCCAATCGTGGAGCGATTCCTTCATCAGCCCAGCTGACACTTGAATACTTACCTAAAGTTGCTGAGTATCACAAGCAGGAGATGGTGGAATTAGTAAAACAGTCTGGTTGCTTGTGAGTGGTCACTGACAAGTCGACCGATACCCAAGATCAGTATGGGTCACACATTGTGTTTGTTTTGCAAGACCTAAATGGTGAACGTGCATCTGATGTACCAGAACTGAAAGCTGTCCTTGCGGATACACTTTGCCTACAGGCTGTTAATTATAACACTGTTTCATTGTAAAGCGCTTGAATAACTTTGACGTTGATTTTGATGTCAGTGCATTTATCTCTAATTGATGTTTTAAAAAAATAACAACCTGTACACATAAATTTATAAAATAGTTCTGTGCACATTCCGTGAAATACAACACTTTACCCGTGACACTGCCGAGAATTCTAAAGAAAATTTCCGCGATTTTCACAGGGCCTTAACCATAATACACTCTCTCATTCTGTTACCAAAATGTATTTTGTCAGTTAAATTTTAAAAAAGATCACTCATTATAGAAAGACCTTGAATTTAAACTGAAGCACTTTCCATGCCCAAGACCGCTCTGCTACAAATAGATAAAGGCCAGGACACCAATTTAAGTATATTTCTTTATTAGGTCCACTGTATACTACTGTTATTAAATCCAGTTTACACTATTGTCTTATATTCAAACTTAACAGTTCCTGTTATAATAAAACATTTACACATATATTAGATTAATACATGTACTTAGCTTAGAGGCTACTTTCATCAAGCTTTTCTAAATAAGAAACTTGAGTATGAAAACACTCTCAAGCAAAGTAGATACTTGGGTTTCTTTCTTTATACTTTTTAATTGCTACAATAAAACTAAAATAGTTTATTTTTTAGTTTCAAATATAATCATGTCAAAAGGGTTGCTTTTTTCTTTTGCTATACTGTTTAATTTAATTTAAGATGAAGTCCTAGTTTTTCAAGAACTAAATGTTGTTAAATTAAATTTGTTCAGTTTTCTGCTCATAACTTGCTACAATAGTATTTTTACTGATTGTTTAATATTTAAAACATAGTACAGTTATTACAATATTATGACATTATCAATTAGTACTCTCAGTTTTAACAGTAATGTTATTTCAACAATAATTTTATTTAACAGTTTAACGTTAAATGATTCTACAACATGTATTTCTAATTCACATACTTCAATATAATAGTAACAATAATAATCTTTATTTTTACATAGCGCCTTTCATAGTGGACCACCATCAAAAAACGCTTTACAAGTTATGAGATTATCTACATAGCTGTCTCTCTTTTTATTTTTTAATTAGGTACCTGCCTGGTAGTAAATGCAACCTTGAATATTAAAACTTAGGACTGCTATACTTTGACACAGACCAATATCCTCATGCATGTACTAAAGTTATTTGATTAAGTTTCTTATTTTTAAGATCTTACAGTTTTCTTATTTATTTAAATACTTTTGTTTCTCCTTACTATAGTAGAACCACAAACCTATCTTAGTTCAACTGATTCTGGCATATTAACTGTGCACCATAGAAGATCTGAATTTTTGAGGCTCTGAGTTTAATTTAAAAAGATGCTCTTGTCTGATAAGGGACGTTTGGAACTTTCAGCGGGCCAGCCTGACCTTTTGATACAAGGAGTTCTCTTTTCAGACCTTACACGTTCACTAATAATATGTTTCTACTGTTATACTAGAATAAACAGGAATATAGACTCCTACAATATTTTCATACCCTAATACAGAGTACATTATAACATTATTTCTGAAGTGTGTTTTAACAATTTGTTTATTATTTCCGCTGACTTTACATTCTTTAAAACACAGTACAGTTGTTTCGACATTTTAACATGCATGCAGTTTCACAAATGTTCAATTTGTACCCCAAAGATCAGCCTGCTTCCTGTAGCTGTGACAAGGTTTAAAAGCCCGATACCTGCAAAAAACTTAAATCTTGTTAGCTGGGCTCAGATCTCTACATTCTCATTCCCATCATTAGTGGGAAGACTTCAACTAAATTAAGCTGTTTCTATCAAAAAGAGTCATCCATCTTGGCCGCTTATACCTTTCATTCAAAAAAGGTGCTCGCACCTTGTACAAGGGAAGACGGGTTTTAGGGTCACTCGTGACACCTTCAGCATATTTATATCCACTGATGCCCAAGTGGCTATCTCCAATTGGCCAAGAAAAGTCACTTCTCTTACAATAAAACCTGCCCCAGAAGTCTGTTTTATGATGGTTAATCGAGATATTTTTTTTATTCTATACATTCCATGTTATTTACACTAGTAGAGCATCAATGTGTATAGCTATTTGTTTTATGTTAGAAATAAACTAAAATGATTTCTTTGGAAGTTCTTCTAGTTTTTGTGGTTACATGGGTGAGTGTTTTCGATTTTTATAAGAATAATAATGTATAATAATGTAATAATCATTTCAGACCTACTTGAAATGTTTTGCCATTATTTATAGCTGCTCTGGCGCAGACTCTTAGCCTAAGTGTACATGTAGGTTTTAAATACTTGTTCACCTTCTACCACTGACTGACACGTTTTTATTATTTATTTACTTACTCTGTACAGTATGGTATGATGCTTTGTTATGCTTCTAAAAAGCTTGAAATGTTAGCTACGATCAGCCGTTTGTGTGCATCCTGGGAGCTCTCGTTCAAATTGGAGAGTGTTCCTAAGTGATTGTTTTGTTACAGGTCCAGTCAGAACTATACAAAAATAGTTACCAAATTGTACAATTGCGCATGTGTAGAAATACAAATTTCTAAACCTCCCCACCCACAAAAGGCACTAAAGACTACTTCGATGCAGTAACTTGCCAAATGGCAGTAGTAACTGTCCAATAGTTTTTTTTACCTACAGGAGAATAATAAAAAAAAAAACGCTCTCCCGGTACCAAACTTACATGAAGAACCACCCGTTTTTAAAGTGCTGTAGCTCAAAAACTACTCGCCAGAATAACACAAGGGTTGCAGAAAAAAATTTAGCCTACCAACCTGAAATCCAAAAAGGCAGACAGATTGATTGAACTTAACCCCACTTTGGGGTTAACCCCACACAAAAGAGGGGCTTATAATGGAAAAAACACTGCAACCTTAACTATGGCAGGACTACTGTCACGCAGGATTTATTAAACACAAAACAGAAAGTAAACAAATGGGTCATGTGACGCTACCAATGATGGTAACGCACAGAGGACACATACAAGACAGGCAGTGAGCAAGTTTCAAACGAGTGCCCGTCTGTAAACAATCATTTGATCAAACATAACTCCAAAAAGCACACAAAACAAACCTGTGTCCACATATAAATTACACCAACACTAATTCCCACTTGTGGTATGTTTAAAAGAAAACAGTAAAGTAATGAACAAGGACAGAAGGTACAGTTACATGCTGAATACAGTAATTACATGTCCTTTCTCTTGAAAAAACTATCCAGCATAGATTACTCTGCATGCCCCCGTTGCTGGTTGCAGTTTGTGTGAAGATGACTGACAGGCCCACGATTGCATTCGTCATGCATGATTCGTACTATAATAGGTAACCTTTGAATTAGTCAACCATGGTCTTTGTTTTCACCGAGAGAAAAACACACTTCACACTGGAGAAAGTTCAGTGTCAGTCAGTACCGAGATCGCTGTATCCGGGTTGATCCTGTACGCGATCCTTCTAATAGGGCTAATTTGCATTGAAAAATCAGTTCTTGCTGTTGGGATCGTTAAAAACGGGTGTTCCTTATAAGAATGGTTCGTTATAGTGAAGTTAGGCTGTGTATCTATAGTTGTGTTTTACGGCCCTTGTATTAAGAATAAAATCAATCCCCATTATACTTATGAAACAAATTAATGCACTTACGCATCACGTGATTTCCGAATCTGTCACCAGTTTTGTGATACAAAGCCCATGTCTTTACTGTTACAATGCACTTGTTTATCCGTCACAGCCCAGGTTTGTTTTTCTTCCCATGCCAAATCAGTCTGCCCTTACTGTGCAGTTACACAGCGCTTCCTCCAATTTCACATGAACAAAATGCAGCAAAAACAAAGCGAACAACACAAGCTACAGTAATGTAAAAGTTAATTAGGTTTAGATATTGTAATGCATTTAAAAAAAAAAAAAATAAATCTGTGATCTTTATAGTTGCTATGTGCATTTTCATTTGCACTGTGACATTAGGGCCTTATCTGGCACTATATTCTGCAATTTTGAATACTGACTTTGGATTCTGTTAATTCTGGAAACTGGTGCTGTTTTTTAATCTTTAGTCTTTTTATCTTTTTATTATATTAGAAAATATTGTTGTTATTTACGGACCAGGAAACAAAAACGTGAGGAATTGTACTTTTCCACTATGCTATTTTTTTGTCAATGTGAGTTCAGTCTCATAGAAATAAATGATGAGCGACATGCGAGGCAAAATGCCGCTCATGTCCCAGGCTTTACAGTTATGTGCTGCTTCTCATTTCCAGTCATGATTACTCACACCTGTTTTTCTCCCAATTTGTGAACCGTGGTATTGATTGCTTGGCATGTCGAAAAATATGGGGCTCTGATCAGCATTTCCGATCTGTCCAAGCTGGTACTGTTTGTTATAAATGCTGAAATTGTAAAAGCTCTTTGAATTCCCATGAAGCTTCTTTGAAGATGGCTGCCTGTACGTCATGAATGATTCGTGATCGGGTAGTAACGTTTTGGTTCCTCTTTTCTCAGCAGTCAGTCACGTTGCTGTTTGTATACTCGGGTAGTCGCGTCTTCTGTTGTTGATTTTAATACACGCATCACTACACTGTGCTCTAATTAAAGACAAAGACATTTTTTTGCAGCCATTTTTTGAGAAGCAAAAAATGGTTAAAAAAAGTGCGTCTTAAATTCAAATGAATATATAATTGGCCCACTGTTATAAATTGTTTGACAGTTGACCATAGTCTTACAGTACCTATAAAAAGAAGGTATTATGTTTGCAAATATATGATATATGTGATATCAAAGATCAATATATATAGATATATATATATATCTATATATATTATATGATATATATATATATATATTATATAGGGGAATAGGGAACACAGGTTAAGATCCCCCTTCTCCCAAGGTCATGCAGTGAAGAGAGTCTGTTGGCTCTTAACCAGTACTGGAAAGCAGTACAGATATAAAAACGTGCATTGAAGACTTGGTTGGAACAAAACAATGTACAGCAAAGGAAAGTTTGAAATTATACAATTCCGGAAAACACTGTCAAAGCTTAGCCCATACATTCAATAAACTAGCAACCAGAGCACTTCTCTGTCATGCCCTTGTAAACCCCCAGTTTGGGGACTACTGTGTGGTATCTCATGTACACCAAAGTGATACGTACCAAAAATCTTAAAATATAACAAAGTATGCAAAGGCTTGAGTATGCTTGCATGACTCAGAAGGAAAAGGTGACCTGAACAGACGAGAATACACACAAAAAAAGCTGTGCTAGAAAAAAAGAAAAAAGAGACACTGCTTACCTTTTTATTTACTGCAGGAGATCCACTTCAGGCATCGTAGTGCAAAGCCAAGATCCACTGCAAACAAAAAGAAGACGACAGAGCAGGTTTATACAGTGTGAGCTGTACTGTACTGCACACATATCCACCCTCACGGTAATAATTGATCACTCAAGTCCTCCTTTCTGGATTATATGTCTTCCTCTCTCTCAAGCCTCAATGTGACCCGAGATATGACTCAACAGCAATACATTTAAACAGTGTCTCACACAGACTGAACAATGGCATTAGTAAACACATTTATACCTTGCGTGAAATCCCCAGTTGCCCCTCCCATAAATAAACAAATAAATAAATAAATAAAGGCTGGACAAAATCACAGATGGCTTGAGATTGATTCTCCTAATCCATTAAAAACAGGTCTAATTATATTAATAACCTAGTTTTAAAACTAGCAGCACTTTAAAATGTACTTTGGTACACAAACAGTGCAGCATAAGACAGAACTGTTTGCCAGCAAGGTGCCAGACAGCTTTTAAAGGACATACAGAATATCAGGTTTAAAAAGATTTAGTGAAGACATACTCATTATGTCACCAAAAACAGGGTAATAGGTTACAAATGGGGTAGGTCAGGAATATCTGTGAAGAGTATTGACAAAGGTTTCTATTTACCACCTCTGTTGAAACAACTAAAGATTCGGAGAGTCTCAGGTTTTCATTCCTTCCTCAGCAGAGGTACAGAATTACAATGATCCACCACCAAGGTTCCATTCCCAACCCAGTTATTCACGTCACTAAGTCTACAGCCTACTCAGCTGACGGAAGGCTAGTGTTAAAGGGAAATGCTGGAAGTGGCAGCAAGCTCCAATGACTATGCAAGTCATGGGGTGTGTGGAAATCAAAACTGACTCCCAGACTTCATCACAATGTAAATTAAAAATTGTTTCCACTGTGGGAACTATTTAAAAATAGCTGTTTTCTAAATCAATAAACAAGGAACTGTTATATTCTTAAATACAGTACAGCATATGCGCAGTAACTTAAAACTGAATTTCCTGACCTAGATCCAAACTGTGAAACAACCTACAATAAAACAGTTGTATTACTCCATGAATCAGACTGAATGGGCAGCTTCTGTCAGCTCTGTACTCTGGTACACAGTGGATACATAGCACCATGTAACATAGGAGGTCTACAGTAAGTGCACTGTACCTGGTACTGTAATGCCAAGAGGGCACCTTATAATTAAAAACAATGTACGTGAATTCAATTTAGTGTACTTTGGAAAAATTACCATAAAAAATGTATAATTCGATTTTCTAGGCATTTTTGTGGGGCCCTTAAACGAGAAGCAACCAATACACCGGTGCGACATATGCGGCGGTGTGTCCAATGTTAAAACTACTGTACTTTGCACCACAATGGGGTTACTACAGCCACGGTTATTATGGCTCACACAAAGTTAACTGTCAACAACCCAATTATTTTTTAAGGATCTACGGTATTCAGGTCACGTTGCTAGGTAGAAACACAAAACCACTATTCTAATTAAACGTTTTAATTTCTTACTCTCAATACCCTTAGTCATTTTTAATGTTAAATGCAAGCTTTCAGATGCTTGATTGCCCTCCTCTCGAAAACGTCACTGCTATACTACTTCACAGATAATACAATAGCTGTCGGTCTCTGAATTTCCTTACTCCCACCCTCCCGAGCCATTGATTTGTCAACATTCAGACTGTACCTGCCCCTGGGACCCGTAGCAAACAGCTCACCGCTACCACTCCCACGCTGACTCGGGAGCGGCGAAGACGAACACGAACACGAACACACGCTGTTCTCCGAAACGTGTGCCGTCAGCCGACCACTTTTTTCACTCTGCATGCAACCACCTCGGAGCTACAGTGACGGAGGACCATGCAGCTCTGGGTAGCTTAAAGGCAGGCCTGCAGGTGCCCGGTCAGTCTACAGGGGTCGCTGGTGCGTAAGTAAAATTGTGTATCTTTCTTTATGTATCGGTGTTGAGCATGTAGGAAAAAACATTTGTAAATAAGTATTTTAAAACGCAAAAAAGGGGTTTTCCTAAAGTTAAAGTCTCAAAAAAGGGTGGAGCACCTTTAACGCCAGTGTGACCTACAAACTATTTCTACCGTAACTTTCCACTGGAGAACAACAATACTCTGATGTTACCAGTACAAGTCTAAACATACTGTTTTACAACAGACATCATCATCTGCTAAAGCGGCGTGCCTGGAACCGTGTTCTTTTTCTTTTTCCTACACAGCCATGACAAAAGCTGCCAATTGCTACAGGATAAACCATTCTCTCAGAGAATGAGTGGTCCCTGTAAATAGTTTTCTCTTTTTAATCTCCCCTGGAGTCTTTTCTGTTTTACTACAGTAGCTCAGAACTGTTTTATACAAGGTACGAAAACCAAATCATTTCTATGATTACGACTCAGTACATTTCTTCATAAATACTCAGCTCTTGTGAGTAACTCACAGTATGCCTAAATTTTTTTTAAATACGGAAAACTACTGGATACCAGGACCCTTTTGAAAAAAGATTCACAATGTGCTATGAACACAGTACTGTACAGTACAAACAGTATACAAGTTAAGCCAACTTGTTGACAAGTTGTTTGAAAAAAGCTTTTTTTTTTCCCCGTCATTTTCTAATTTCAACATCATAAAAACTACCATAACATTTCATCACAAACTTGTCAAATCTACTAAGAGTCTTGTGAAATGACATGTCCATCTTATTCTGCAGTCAGCGCGTGAGAGAGAGAGAGAGAGAGAGATGGGATATGACTATCCAATTACAAAAACAATCTACAAGATGTAAGTTCAGTTCAGTGCCTTTGGTCACATTGGGTTCAATAAACAGACTCAGTTCAGTGCCTTTGGTTAAAACAATTAATCAATTTGATTGTGGTTTAGTTACCTGAAAGCAACTGTACTGAGTTTGTTTGGGTGTGAAATTGATTTTGTGTGTGTGTGTCTGTGATTAATTTGCATATTCTTTCAGGACTGAGTTAATTTGTGTTCACAATTCAATTTGCAAGTGAACTCTATTTGTTTTTTTTTATGATTACACTATGTAACACAATTTTTGTTCCTAGGTAGTAAGTGTTATTTCCTAATTGCTTATGCCTCGGAAGTATAGAAAATGGCTATTATTCCCCACAAACTTTGCTTTTGTGACCAGGACAGTATAATTGTAAATCTCGAAAAACTACTCACTTCTAAATCTTTTGTAGTCATCTTTGTATTACTTTAGTATAAATACATGTTAATTTTGATTCATATGTTGTTTTTTTCTGACTTTATGTGAACGAAGACACACATTTGCTCATTTTCCCATTGGAAATAGTGATATTTTGAAATATCACTGTCCTGGTCACAAAAGCAAAGTTTGTGGGGAATAATAGCCATGTTCTATACTTTTGAGGCATAAGCAATTAGGAAATAACACTTACTACCCAGGAACAAAAAAAAAAAAAAAAAAAGTTGTTACACACTGTTTGCAGTGCATCTTAGAATGTGATGGCAAAGACTGAGGAATTATTCTGCCTGCTGTCAGCATGTGTTTTAATTATTTACACTTTACTGTACTAGAGCTGGAGGGAGAACATGCTCTTTGTTGGGTTTGCTCTAGATTTTAGTGTCCAAACTAGTTTCTAAAAGAATCTGCATTTCTTTCACTGATCATATAGGGCCTTAATCATGTTCTGGGCCTTAAATACTTGGCTGGCCGGTTGGTGTGTGCAAGAAGGGCTGGGATTTATAAACAACTGGGATTGCTTTAGAAAAATAAATAGGTCAGGGGCAAGCAGGCTCGGTGACAACATCGAACACCAGCTAACAAGGTATTTAAACTAGGAACTGGGGAGGGGAGGGACTCTAAAGAGACATGTAAAATTCAGATTAAAGTATCCTTCCATTACCGCTACCCGCTGAGTAAACACAGAGGTGTGTGCTACAATAACCTTAGTCAAATTCCTATTACCCCTTCTCAATCACATGCTCTTGATTGGACCAATTCACGCCTAGTTTTATTTAATGACGGGTCTTTGTCTAATAACGCTCCGTTAATTAGTGGTTTTATTCAGGATTACAATATTGATATTCACACTTTAGCTGAAATATGGCTTGGGCCGAAAGACAATGTTTCCCTGATTAAGGCTTCTCCACCTAACTATTCTTTTTCCAGAAAGCTCGCTCTACTGGGCAGGGAGGTGGACTTGCTACTGTTTTCCACAGTGAACTTAGAATCAAAACAGGACATCGTTGAAGGTTATTCATCTTTTGAAGTTTTAACCTTGGCATTAAACAGTCCATTACCTGTTCATATTGTAATTATTTATCAACGATCTAAGTCAAACCAGCTATTTCTGTTTGAATTTGGGGATCTTCTATCTATATTGACAATCAAATATGATAGGATTCTTTTAATGGGTGATTTTAACCTTCATGTTGACAATGATTCTGATGCTAATTGCTTGGAATTTTTGAGGTTACTGGATTCCTTAGATTATATCCTGCATGTCAAAGGTCCTATGCATAATCGTGGCCATACTTGATCTGGTAATTTCTCGTGGTTTTGCTGTTAAGAATATCATCACCCTAGATCTTACTGTTTCTGATCATCTTGTAACTCTTTTTGAGGAGAATCTGCCATTATCTACAAAGACTGTGGACTGTACACTTAAATCCCGGGTCATTCATTCTTCAACTGCTGTTAAGCTTTCTGATGTATTGAGCTCATTACCACTCTCTGAGTCCTTCCCAGTAGATGAGCTGGTTAATACCGACAACACCACCTTGACTGGTATCTTAAGATATTGTAGTACCAATCAAAACTCAAGAGTGTCTTTCAAGGTCTACAGCAGAATTTTACCAACTACACCTATTAAAGCTACCATGGGGGCTTTTTCTTTGATTACCTTACAGGAACTGACAGAGCTAGTTTGAAATATGAGCGCTAATACATTCTCTCTTGATCCTATTCCTACACAACAACTAAAATATGTTCTTGTGTTATTAATATCCACATTTAAAAAATTATAAGTGGTATAGTTTCCTCAGCTCTTAAGGTAGCTGTGGTAAAGCCTATGCTTAAGAAACACAATTTAGATCCTAAAGTCCTCAATAACTATAGGCCAATCTCCAACCTAACATTCTTAGATAAGGTTCTAGAAAGAGTTGTTGTAATTCAATTACAAACATTTCTAACTCTTAACAGTATATTTGAGAAGTTTCAGACTTGTTTCGTGCTGTACATAGCACCGAGATGGCCCTTGTCAGAGTTGTGAATGATCTGCTGATAAGCTCTAACTCGGGCTTTCCATCAGTATTAATTCTTCTTGATCCAAGTGCTGCCTTTGATACTGCAGACCATTCCATTATACTGAATCGCCTTGAAAGCACAGTAGGACTGTCTGGCCTGGTCCTATCCTGGTTCAAATCTTATCTTTCTGATCATCTCTATTGGGGAGCGTGACAGAAATATGAGTTCTGGTGATGAATCTTCCTCCCGACCTGTGAGGGCGCTAAAGAACGAGAGGAGAAGTATCTGGAAGGGCTGGCCTGAAAGTTCGTTTCCGGATCAGGGAAGTGGGTCAGCCTGGAAAGAAGCGAGACTCTGTTGTAAGACCGTATTGATTTGAAAGGTAAACGAGAGGCAGCTGCAAGTAATAAGGCAGCTGCAAACGTTTACCTAGATATCATGCAGGATAACATATAGGGGCCAGGGTAACGCTGATCTTTTCCTTCGTTTGGGTTAAACAGTGGGAGAGAGAAGGATTGAAAGAGGAGCTCTCAGTGTAAAGGATTTACGTGTTGTGTGTTTATTTTTGTCTGAGTCACTGTCTGTCTTTTTGTCACTATTAGACAGTTAACGCACACCTCCGGAGCTGTTGAAAGGAAAGCACTATACGGAGCACCACTGCACACAGCACAAACCTGTGTCTACACCGAGCACCTGCACGTCTGCACGCACCCAGGACTGGTGACCGCGTCTTGTGTTTTGTTCGGGACTGTGCCCAGTTTTTGTTATCTCCGCGCTATACACATTGGTGTGTATAGCCGGGGAGTTATTATTTATCGGTCACCAGACCTGGATTACGAATTAAAACACCTTGTTCACTGAATCACTGTTGTCTGTTCATCACTCCTACACCGCATCACCGCTACACCTGTTCCCCTTACCAACCACTTTGCCACAGGGAGGTAAAATTGGCATTATCAGAAGTTGTCTGTGGTGTTCCACAGGGCTCCATTCTAGGTCCCTTGCTGTTTTCATTATATATGCTACCGTTAGGTGACATTATCCGCAGACACAGAGTGAACTTCCATTGCTATGCTGATGATACCCAGTTCTACTTATCCCTAAAACCAGGAATTTCTTCTGCCTGGGTGTTATTACAGGCATCAAGCATCGGATGTCAAAATTTGTGGTATCACAGAACCAACTAAGAGGAACTGTAGGATTAGAGGAGCTCGACCCTTGCAGTCTCATCAAAATTTAAACTACAAATTAAGAGTTTGGGGGTCATCTTTGACCCTGATCTATCACTTGAGACTCAAATGAGGGAAGTTACTAAAATATCTTTTTACGATTTGAGAAATATAGCCAAAGTTAGAACAATTATTTCTGTATCTGATACCCAAGAGACTAATGCATGCCTTTGTTTAATTTAGAATTGATTATTTTAATGCACTTTTTTCTGGTGTCCCAAAACATGTGGTATCCTGCTTGCAGCTTGTTCAGAATACCACCGCTAGAATTCTGACTAAAACCAGGAAAAGAGAACATATTACCCTTGTTTTGGCCTCTTTACACTGGCTCCCTGTGCAATATAGAATTGATTTTAAGATTTTGCTGTTAATTTACAAGGCCCTGAATTAGTGCTAGTTATTTGCAGGAGCTACTGACCCTATATCTTCCAAACTGCACTCTGAGATCACAGGATGCGGGGCTGCTGGTTATTCCTGGGGTCAACAAAAGCAACAGGAGGGAGGGCTTTTTCTTGTAGAGCTCCTAAATTATAGAACGCTCTGCCTTTGTTTGTCAGGGAAGCTGGGACCGTTACAGTTTCCAACTCAAGACTAAAAATGCACTTTTATAAAATGGCTTTATCATCTTAGTGGGTTTTAATGTAACTTTAAAATTGCTGCTTTGTATTGTGTATACTGTTATTTAAATGGTCTGATTATGGCAGTTGTATGTGTGACATCCTATACAAATGTATTGTGGTTTGTTCTTTTTTTTTCTGCAATGTACTGTACAGTGCTTTGCGATACCTTTGTATAAACAGCGCAATATAAATGCAATAAATAAATCAAATAAATAAAAATGGTTCCCCTTGACATTTTTTGACCAAACTTTATACATTGCCCTGTGTGCAAATGAACCGATTGTTCACACTGAAGTTTAGGAAGTGAACCAAACTCAGTTAATTTGCCAAATGGACCAAGATTACTTGTTCAGGTGGACTCAGTTTGGTTAATTTGCCAAGTGAACCGTACTGAGTGTGGAACCAATCCCCCGAATGAACGCAGCCTAACTATCAAAAGGCATGCTTTATTACTACACTGATGCAGCAAAGCAATCACAGCAAGGTCTAGAATGATGTTTTGTTTTCTTCTCAGTACAACAGTACTGGCCTTTTAAAATCAACACTGATTCATTTTTTTGTCTCCCACCTTTGTATTTTTTGACACTGTACAAGGAATTCAAAAGATCCTTCCAATGCGTAAAGGTCACTGGATTTAAAACATGATTAATAATACTAATATTATCTGTCCAAGTCACGCTCCGCATGGACAAAAACGTAGGTCATCAAAATGATCCTTTTACCCTCTTCAAACAGTATGTCACATGAGTTATGCACATGCACATATCACCTACTTTGGAACCCTTCTGTTAATTACATGTGATAATGTATCACTGAACAAGTGGAAATAGCTCCCACAGATTCCATTAATAATCTATGACTGAGAACACACTGTATTCATCATTATGGAGCATGCAAAAACTTGTTTTCAAAAGGCAAACTATAACCTTTCTTTTTTCAATTGAATGAAAAACAGCTATAACCTTCTACAAATAGCCCCCCCCCCCCGATTTTTACCAATGTTTCAATTAAAAACTACTTTATATCCCTATTTTAATATATGTACAATAAATTCTGAAATTCACAGAAATTTTTTTAAAAGATAAAAACCCGAAAATGCGGAACACTAAGTATACTGCAATAACATTTTGCAAGGATGCATTAAAATATTATGTGGAGTTTGAGTACTAAAAAAAGTAATGAACCTTAAACATTATTTAAATAAGAGAATTAAACAACTACGGTAGAATAATATAATATGGAATAGTGCACTACAGCAGTAACTCACCTTTCTTGAAGAATCATAATGTTGGGGGGCCAACTCCACAAGTTTGTCTCAGAAAAAAAAAAAGACACCTTGCTGGATGTCTTACAGGAGAAAACATCCACTAGCCCAGCATGTAATGAAGACGACTAGTTTACAGTATATACTGACAATAAGACTATACAGTACTGCAGCTACCAGTCCTTCTGCACCCTGCCCTGGATTGGTTTCTCAATATTTACAAGCAAAAAAGCGCACGCTTAAATGAAATCCCTCAGCAAGAGCTGCCTGTACACACAGGCAACAAGCACGCAGAGAGATGCTGCACCAGACTGGCAGCACGCATTTAATCAGCAGTCTGGATAATGAACAGGGAGGTAGGGTGCAGAATGATTATTGCAGCTCCAGGTCTGCCTGCTGATCAAGACTAACTTTCTCACTACAGCGCTCCCACAAGACACTGGCTATTAGCTAGCTGATTCCAAATAATTTGTTAGAGGGGAAGGCAGGGGGAGTTAGACAGGCAGGGGCAGGAAAATCACATGCCTTAGGAATGTGTGCACCCATTGATTTAAGGTAAGAGGACTTACATCCACATTGGGAAACAATAAAGATGTAGAGCTCATTTCAGAGTTGAACATCTCAATACCAGCAAATATTAAATGTGGTGAACTTGTAAGAACTAGATTAAAAAAAAAAAAAAAAAAAAAAAAAAATTTCCTGTCCAACTGACAAAATGCTAGAAAAATCTACTGGTTGTTCTTAAATGTTTACTTGTGCCCTCCCCGTCACACAAAATACACAAAAAAAAGTAGAATATAAACTGAAGGATTTGGGTTTTAATTAACAGTGAACACAATCAATCAATTAGTGATTAACAGGGGTGGATCTAGCTTGACTGGTTCACTAAGTTCTTCAAGGATACACAAAAGGTTCCCTGTGACCCCACCTCACCTCAACAAATGCATAACATACTTTAAGGAAATATTCCTTTCAGTGCAGTATTTAAATGAACAATTAAACATAAAACGGTTTTATCTTCTAACTAACCACATATAAAGCACTACTTCAAAAAATTAAATACACAATAGAAAAAAAAAACATTTTAAAAGAAACTAGTGTGTTAAAAGGTATACATTCTGTTAAAATGAAAGTAGTTTTTTATTTAAAACGAAACTAACATACGTTAGCCCTTGCGTGCATTCATGAAGAGATATTATTGACATTTTTTCGAAAACACGAGTAATAAATTAGTTCTAGAGTAATTATAATTATACACACTGTGTACAACCTGCGCCCCCCCCACCCCCTGCATTGTATATACACATGCAGTAGCCTATTTACAGTATAGCCTAGGCTACTTGGGGGGGAGACTAATAATGGGGACTCCAGCCCAAAAAGGTTGGGAACCACTGGGTTAGAGATAGTATTTAAATAATTATAATTACTCGACCACTAATTTATTACTCGAGTACTCAAACAAATAAAACTAATATCGCTTCGGTTTAAATCTAGTTTTAAAAAAAAACCGGCTTTTAATATAGCGTTTAAATCTAAAAAATATGTAAATATGATAAAAGGCAAACTAGATTAGCAACAATACAAATCGAAAAAAATAAAAAGTGTACCGATTTTTTTTTTTTTTTTTCTTTTTTGCTGGTGGAAAGTTTGTGTTGAAATGCTTAAAAAACAGTAAAATTCACAATTTTTTTTTTAAACATCCCAGAAAGAACACGCCTTTTTGTCTTAACTAGATTGCTGCATTTATATGGCAGGTTCATGTATTGAGAAAGCAGCAATCACTTATTTAATTTACAAAAAACATTAAGCTTAAGCTTAAAGATTAGCCTGTGCATTGTCAGAGGCGCTAAGGGCAGCCATTTCTGGGTTTCTTTTGTAACCAATAAGAGATCCGCTTTTTCCCCCCACAGCTAGCCAATCAGAAGTGATAGGGGTGGGACGTAAACAATTTTTGTTGCTAGTGAATTTGGGACAACAGATTTAACCACTCTTCTACTCCACTGCTTATATGGAACTTAATTGATAACATTACAGAATACAGATATGTACACAATTAAGACAATTACTTAAAAGGGTCTGGTCTCTATTCCAGAAAAACATGACCTCAATATGGCAGGCATCCAGTACCAAAATTCAGTCTTGACCCAGATTAGTGGTACTCAACTCTGGCTCTCGTGATGCATTCCAGTTCTGGTCTTTATTCCAATGAGGTGCTAAATTAGTTAATTGCCTCTTAGCAGCTTCAAGTAACTAAAAGTAAAAACCTAGACTGGATTGCATTTCGAGGGCCAGAGTTGAGTACCACTGACCTAGAGATCAAATAAAAATTGAGAGACAGAGAGAGAGAATATGCATTTTTTAACTTCCAGGACATTTCATTGTGCTGCTGAAGGACAGTGCATAGCTGAAGTGCACATCAAATGAAGCAGTTCCCAAGGATTATCATAAATCACTTCACAGCAGACAAGGAATGCTGGGAGATGCCGGGAGTACTGAAATAATCTGGGATGTCATCATTTTTCCCTCAGGATACATTATGATTTCACTTTAGGGGTTCTGTTTAGGCGACAATTACAATATCTGGGGCATTTTCTAATTCTATTTAATAGAATCAAAGTAACTGGTTTTGAATAATCTTCACTGGCAACAAGGATTGACTACAAAGTCTTACTCTGGATGGTATGGTTCCAGACCTAAATGCGACAGCCTGGCCACAATCTTCCTTCCAGGGATGAAGGCCTTTTAAACTAGAGCTGCACAAACCGATTATTCGATTATTTAGATAAGCTCTCCATAAGTGAGGTTCATTGGTGTTGATTGGGCTAATTTATCATCCCAAGTGCAACAAGTGAAGAAACAGCTGCTTGGGTTTGTGAGGATTGCTGTTCTCCAGTCTAAAGTCCAGCATACACATGGAAACATGTTTTTCAAGCGGTACGTGATCATTCCTGCTGCACACTCCAGATAGTCGAAAGCCTTATTGCACCGAGTGGAGCTGTACTTATAATTGCACTAAACCTTTGTAAAAGAAGGGGATACCACAGGAACAGAGTCATGCGGACAAGGTAGTGGATCCTAAAATAGGAGTATACCATACTCTTTTAAATGAGTAGGGCTACCGATTTTCCGCAATCGCGCAATCGTGGAATTAGGCATTGGGAATGGCAGAGACCTGCACTATTCCTGAGGCCCTGCCCCAATTCAGCAGCAGAGACCTGCACTATTCCTGAGGCTCTACCCCAATTCAGCAGCAGCAGGGAGCTGCACCACCCTGGTGCCTGGCTCCAGGCAGCAGGAAAGCTGTCAGAAGCCTGCAGTTTGTCAACAGAGGACTGCACCATTCTACTGGAGAAAGGAAGTTTTCCTCAGTCGCTGACTGACTGCATTGCCCTCAATAAAAGATGCAGTTTTTACTGATCTGAGTGAGTGCAAACACTGTGTGGAGCTATGACTTATTTAAACCCTAATGACAAAGCTATGTAATGTACTTCATGTTCTTTGTTTACTGTTGTTAGCTGTAATGGATACCTATGTATGTTCAAACTGCAATATAATTCAGGAATTCATCGGTAAAATAACAAATCTAGAAGAACAAATTTTCAGCCTCAAACACATTGCTCAACTTAAACAGTTTATTGATAATTCATTTACCAACACTACCCAGAATGAGACTGTCAATATTACAAACAAAAAAGTGGAGGTGGAGCATGTCCCAGCAGACTTCATGTCGGATACAGGTGTTCATTCCCTTCCCGCACATTTACCACCACACTTCTAAGTTCAAGACAAATGGGTCTATCGAAGAAAAAAAGTTGTCGAGAGCTGTGACGTCCACAGCTAAGTCTTCAAAAAAAATCAATATTTGCATTAGATTTAGCCCCCTCACCACAGAAGATAATTGTGATCCCACCTGGAGACTCTATTGTTAGAAATACGAACATGTTGTCTGTGACTAGCAAGAAGGTGTCTGATGAGAGCATCTCAGGTGTGAGAGTTCTTGGCATTTCAGCCAAACTAAAAAAACTTGGTCAAAAAACATAGCAAGGGGGCTCCCAAGTGGCGCATCCAGCAAAGGTACTCCACGCAGATGTGCCCTATAGCGTGGGGATCGCAGGTTCGAGTCCAGGCTATGTCACAGCCGACCGTGACCGGGAGTTTCTAGGGGGCAGCGCCAATTGGCCGAGCGCTGCCCGGGTAGAGAGCGCTTAGGTCGGCAGGGGAATTCACAGCTCACCGCGCAGCAGCGACCTCTGTGGCCGATAGGGCGCCTGTGATTCTGCAGTGGAGCCTCCAGATCTGTGTTGTCCTCCGGCACTATAGGTCTGGTGGCCTTGCTGTGGATCCGCAGCGTGTAAAATGATGGATTGGCAGGAGCGCGTTTCGGAGGACGTGTGCTTCAGCCTCCGTTCCCCGAGTCGGCGGGGGGGTTGTTAGCAGTGGGCCAAGGATACAGATAATAATTGGGCACACTAAATTAGGGAGAAAAACCAGGGTAAAAAAATTGGCGACGACTAAATTAAAAAAAAAAAAAACAAGAAAAAAAAAAACAGAGCAAGGTTACAACTATAATTATTTATGTGGGTACAAATGAAGTCAGATATAGAGAATCTGAGACCCTTCAAAAACATTTTGAAACTCTGTCATGAAGCAAGAGAGATAGGAAAGAATATTATATTTTCTGGCCCCCTACCTGTTATTAGAAGAGGCAACGAAACTTTTAGCAGACTATTCTCTTTAAGCTAGCAGATTGGTGGTGTTCGTCTGAGAATCTAGGGCTTGTTAATAATTGGGAAAGCTTCTGGGAAAGACCTGTGTTTAAGACAGATGGACTGCATCGCACCAAGAGAAGCTCAATCAGAAAATATCCAAAACTGTTTAAAAACCTTTAACCCACTTCCAGGAGACATCCCAGCCATGCATACAAACCCCACAAACAGGCTGCCCTGTCACTGTAATATCACTTCCTTGTTGTTTATCTCCAGCTTCTTTACAGGGATTGGGTTCCAAAAATGTAATAACAATTAAACTGACAGCTAGTAAAAATGCTATTAATTCAACAGCAACCTCTTTTGTGTGGCATTACTGAATACTGGGTAATAAATCTATCCAAATTAATGATTTTATTCTGGAAATAGACATCCTGGCTCTGGTTGAGACATGGCTAAAACAAGACGAGACTGTCCAATTAACAGAGGCATGTCCATCCGGCTTCTCCTTCTACCAGAAGGCACGTAACCAAGGCTGGGGTGGTGGCATTGCTACCATTTCTGGTGAGGAAGTCGATTTTTACCTAGAGAATGCTGATGGTTATAAATCTTTCAAACTACTTACTGCTTCTGTAATCATTGGATATGCTGGTGGATTACTGAATACCACTTTGAGCACTACTTTTGATACTATAGCCCCTATTAAAAATAAGAGTTATTGTTACAAGATGTTCTCCATGGTTCAATGAAATTACACTGCTCTTAAACCTACATGCAGAAAACCAGAACGTAAATGGAAAGACACCAAGCTGCAAGTCTTTCTTCTCACTTGGAAAGATAATAATCTAAAATACAAGGCAGCCTTGTCTTCAGCAAGATCAGCTTATTACTCAAACCTAATAGAAACAAACAAAGAAAATCCCTGTTTTCTATTCAAAACAATAGCCAAACTAACTAATCAACCGAAAGCACTCTCTCTGGGTGCACAATCTTCAGCTAGCAGCGATGATTTTATTAACCATTTCAATAATGATATAAGAAATCAGATTTTTAATACTACTGACAACTTAAACAGCAATAGACACAATGGCTTGCCTGGGTCCTGCTTTATCAGACCACACCTTTGATTCTTTCATTTTAATGAAATCAACCAGATCTTATTGACCTAACTGGTAAGACTAAAACCACATCATGTGATTTGGACCCCATTCCTACTAAATTGCTCAAAGATGTTTCTAAAATAAATTACACCATCTTAAATATAATTAATAGCTCTCTCTCATCTGGCGCTGTTCCCGAGTCTTTCAAGGTTGCTGTAATATGACCACTGCTTAAAAAACCTACCCACTGAACAATTTTAGGCCTATTTCAAATCTCCCCTATCTATCTAAAGTCTTAGAGAGAGTGGTAGGTAGCCAATTAAATTCCTTTTTAGCAGCCCATGGCATATGTGAGAGATTACTGTCGGGTTTCCGCCCGGGACACAACACTGAAACTGCTCTAGTAAGAGTGGTGAACGATGTCCTTATGTCTGTGGACATGGGTTTGCTACAGTCCTTGTTCTCTTAGATCTAAGTGCAGCTTTTGACACAACTGACCAAGCCACCTGGATTGACCATCTCGAGCATCTTGTGAGATTGTCAGGTACTCTATTGTCTTCGCTTAAATCATCTCTCTCAAATAGGCAACAATCGATTGATCAATTACGAGTCAATACCATAAACAATCATATTTCCAGTCGTAAACACGTAGAGAACAAGAAATTTAAGAAGACAGCAAAAAAAAATGGCAAAGCACTGCATTCTTCTACGCTAAAAAACTAAGACGGACACAAGGTACTGCGCTCAAGACAGGTCATTCCTAAAGAAAGCTAGCTAAATTAATTGCGGATTTAATTATTGTTCAGTTTATTACTTTCCACTCTAACTGCAGTTAATAAAGCTATAATTAGCAAAGTTAAACCATGACCATTAATTAAATTATATTATCTGACAATGAAGAAACAAGCTCAAAGCTATTTTTCTAGCTACACATTCCTTAAAGGAAATTGATCACTTTATAAAGTCACTACACTACACAAAGACATTCTGTCTGGAGACACACCTCGTTAAATTTTGCAAACAAGGCAGAATTAGCAAAGAAACAATTGGGAGGATTCAATCAGGTAATACACAGCACTGAAACTGTGTAGCTACGAGTCAGTCAACACACCTTTTTTTCTCTCAAAGTGGTTGATATTTTATTCTGATGATTGTAATGTCAGTATGACATTTGTTTTTTGAACTGTTGTAATATAAAGTTTTCCTGCTTATTCTAAAACCAGCAATGAGCAAAGCGATGTTTATAAACATTATGACATGCAAGGGTCTTCAGGTGCTTTACCTACTATTACAGCAACAAGAGTATGATTGAAAATCTTGGCTTTAATAAAAATTATGAAAGAGAATGGTAGTAATATTTATTAACTAATCTATTTTAATGATCAACATTATATTTATGTTCAAATGCCATATTTAATTATCAATAAATTGACAAAAAGTGGGAAAAACTGAAAAAACGGAATTTGTCATTTTTGAAAAAAGGAATTTGCCATTCCCCAGAATGGAGAATCAGTAGCCCTAAATGAGCTACGCTTTATGCCTCATAATTTAACTCTGTAAAAAAACAAAAACAAAAAAATATTTAACATGACCGCACATTATGCAACGTGGAATCATAATGAAATGTTATCACTGATTACTGTTTGGGGAGATTTGGTCATTCAAAGTCAGCTTCAAGGATCTTTTCGAAATCAAAAAGTGTTTCAAAATATAAATCAAGTTCTACTTCCTATGGGTGTGAGTAGGAATGCACTCCAATGCAGGGAAAACAATTTTAAAAAGTAAAATCGCTACACAGAAAAATCAAGGACCACAATAACAAAAATGGAAATTATCTAAAAATATTCTGCTATTATGACAGTTTCACCCGTTTTAATAAAACTGCAGGTCAAACCCGATTAACAGGTTTAGAGATTCTTTGGAGAGGCACCTTGGACTTCAAAAAAAAATACAACAGCTACAACCAGATACAACACAAAAAATCCCCCCCGCCCCCACCTCACAGTGTGTGTATGAAGGCTTGAATAGCAGAGGCGTCATATTTCTAGACAAGATGTCAAAGCTGAATGCCCTGTCGGCTGTGTGCTGTTAATTGGAACAATCTCACAGCATGTGATAAACTCTAACAGCTGGTCTAAAAATCACTAGATAACTGTCATCCAGAAATACTACATCTAACTTTACTAACAGCGTCTACTGTATTTTGAAACTAGCACAGGTGGGAGATTGTAAGTACTGAGATAAAACTATAATATAAACTAATGAAAGATCTTTGATTTATTTCTTATTATGCATCACTAAGACATTCCTTAACAATGTTTTTTTGTTTTGTTTTATAAACTAAAAATGAAACTGCTAAAATTAGTTAGTTACAAGTGTGCCTTAGGTGTTTTTTTTCTTACACGTTCTGTATCATTAGGATTGTATTTTAATGGTGCAAATTGCATTTTGAACTAAAGACCTTGATCAGTCTGTTCCATGGTGTCTGATTCACCAAACTTACAGTATCAAATGACCACAATTTGGCACCATACTAGCCAGCTGGGTTCAGAGTTCACCCAGCAGACACACTGGTACTGCAGCAGCTGCACAACAGGGATGGTCTGTGCTAATTCAAGGCACAATGAATTTAAGCAGCCATCAAAAACTGGGATGTTTTTACTGTTATTTAAAATAAATAATATAGCTGGCATATGATTCCTGTAATGAACTGTAGTATTAGTAGTATTATTGTGGTTAAAGATGATGTATCAGGTTCCTGACAATAACCAGCCCTGCAACAGAAGATGAGTTATACTGTACTGCATGCTGTAGGGCTAGACTTTTTATTTCTTAATTTATGTTTGAAATTCATGGCTGGTGGCCAAACAGTACATCTCTGTGTGTGTGTGTGTGTGTGTGTGTGTGTGTGTGTGTATGTATGTATGTATGTATGTATGTATGTATGTGTGTATATATTTTTTTTTTTTTTGCACCTGCTTTTGAACTGTAACCCCAAAACAAACCTAATCAATATTAAGTTATTAGTATGGAAAAGAAGAAAATTACAGTGATACTGTACAATATGAAATCATGTACCTTCAGGGCAGGGGTTATTTATTCAATGCAGGAAGAAAGTTTGAGCATGGCCGGAGCTAGAACCAAAGCAAGAGGGGTCAGAACTACAGTACATCAAATAGAGTTTCCCAGTCAACTGGACATTACCCATCCATGGAAGAAACTCTCTTGTAGTGACAGGACTGTAGGAAGGATGCATTTACTGATTCAAACATTCTCCCTGTGGTGCTTAGGAGGATTACTCTTCCTGTCTGAGCCCTCATCTCCCTAGACAAGGCGCAGCAGCAATGATGCGCACTCATACACACACACAGACTGACTTGGTCAGCACAACAAATTGAGGGGGATACATTTGTACTTTACAACAGCAAAAAAAAAAAAAAATAAATAAATAAACAAACAAACAAACAATCTTGTCAGGCTGTTCTAAGACAGGGTGCCTTGTCTTCTAACGGGAATTACCGTCAAAGTGAAAACAATCAGTTTGAATTAATTTAAGGTTCAATTAAATAAAAAAAAAGATATTTGTTCTAAAGACCTGCAGAAACATGTTAGGAATCTGCAATCTTAAACCACAACCATTACCTGTAGCTTTGTGGATTAAAGTGGATTACACTGTTCCTGTCACAGTCTCTGCTCGTCCTCAGCTTTACTATACTGTACTGTAATGTAATGTACAAGCATCTCTTCACTGACAGGGGGATTGTCAATCATAACCTTGCATTCAAATCACCAGTACAAACTGCTTAGGCCTACATTCTGTTTTACAGATTGTGTTTTGAAATTAAGGCAATATTTAAATGACTGGTAACAGATTGGATTGTAGACTGGAGATGAAACCGATAGAAGGATAGCAAAATAATCCCTTACCAACGTACCAGCTTCCTGTAGTTTCGTTTTTCAGACTGTATCTTCATTTTGTCCGAGTGCTGCTTTTATTATTCATGAAGAAGTCTGTAAATAACCTACAGTTCTCCTTGGGGGTTAGCTACTTGAACAGTGACCCTACCGGATACCTACACATGACATCCTCCAAAACCTCCATTAATCCTTTGTTTTTTGTTTTTTAATTCAGTGTGCCCAATTATTTTACCCCCGATTTTCTCTCCAATTTGGAATGTCCAATCATTTTTTCAGGAGACCTGAAGGTTCAGTGGGCTTCCTCCAATCCCACGACTGAGCCAGCTTTCTCTGTACACCCAGGAACCCGACAGTGGATGCCAGTGAGCTACGAACCTCTGGGAGGACAATGACCAGCCTTGCAGGTGTCTGCTTTGGAGCTCACAGGAAATTTGAATAGAAACAAGTACTCAAAAACTTTAATTTTTCATATAGGAAAATGTGAGACCTATGAAAATTGCTTTACACATACATTTCATAAAGAAGTGCTGCTACTGTAAGAAACGTATTTCAAGATTAGCAAATATTTATCAAAGTACTTAAATGTCTGTATTTCTTAAACTCTTCCCTAATATGTAGTCTACACAAATGTAATTAAACTGGTCACTACAGTATCTGAGGTATTCTGTATTCTGTATGATGTACTAGTTTAAGATTTTATTACAAAAAGTAAAGCAAACGTTGTTTTCAATTTAAAAAAAAAAAACAGGTTGGCTAATTAGTAACAAAAGGTAGCTAAAGTAGTGCTGAAAATTATAATTACTGTACTGTACTGAATATACTTTCAGTAAAAGCCTGGACTGAAAACACACCTTTCTGTAACATGAAACATACACTCCAGTGGCAGCAACAACCTACCCTTTAATTAAAATAATGAAATACAAATAAAACAGCCTGGAATATACCACACACATGCTTGAGCCACGCCAGTGTTACTGTACTGTACAAACGGTCTGATCACCTGGGGTTCAAGGCAACAGATGCTGGATACAGCAGGGAACAGGGGACAGCTAACAATCCCTTAAAAGCCTGTGGTAAGAGTTGTATAGTAGCTGTGTCTGGTACCCTTCTCATTTGTTTTTTTTTGTTTTTTAGGCCTGGGACCCTTAAAGATGAGCAATACAGCTTTAAAAATCTATTCTCTTTCCTATTTGGATTGACGAAAATCTATTTTACAAGGAAGACCTTTAAGAGAAAGGAGCTTTTAAAAATAATGTTTATAGAGTAGGCAATTCCATGCGGACAGCAGGGTTTTGTGACAGTGTGATCATGTCATACTGCAATTGCTGTGCTGTAGTGAATTAGAGTGAATAGATTATCAAAGTTGTGAGAAAAAGAATGACATCAAGAATCAAATATTCAAGTCAGAACTCATTTGTTCCCCAGCGATTACATACGCTTACATCTGAATGAACTACATGACTCACACTCCACCTAGGGTACTACAGCTATATCACATTTGCAGAAAAAAAGATCAATTTAATTTTACTGTAATAAGACAATGAAACACTATTTGTCCTTAAACCTTTGTTTCTAGGGCAACACAACTCAGAACAACAGACACGTTCATAATACAGAAAAGAGTTTGTAATTACAGCCATTCTAACTGGACTATAGACCGTACAGTATGTTTCCACAAGTTAAAAGGAGTTACTGTTGTGTTGTGATTGTCACTTCTGAGAGCTGGGGAGGGATTTTCTGAAGGGGTGTCTTTAATAAACCGATACTTCACAACTTTGCATTTTGAACAAAACAATCATCCTTTCAAGCAACCTGGCACCTTCACTGTGAGAACAACAACACTATTGATGCTAAATAAGATACTATCACTTTTAAAGCAATCTTCACCTGAAACAGCTACTGAACAAATAACGTTTTCTTTAATGAAATGCTTTTGCTAGGCAGCTCACATGGTTTTTTTTAGATTGAAACTTTCAGGTCAACATATTTTATATACCTGACCATACTGCCTACAGCTATTAGTTAACAAATACTGCTACTGTATAAGCATCACATATCAATACAGTAAGCTTGTTTTTCAAATCATCTCTTTTTTCACTGATAGAAATCACCACCTTTTAGGTGAAAACGAAATCTTCCACCACCACAGCAGTCTTTCTTACTACATTTAAACAGCACCTTGAATAGGGCTTGTAACTAGGAGTTGCCCAGTTCAAATCCCAGCTCACTCACCGACTCACTTTGTGACCCTGTGCAAGCTGCTTAACCTCCTTGTGCGTCGTCTTTCGGTTGAGACATTGTAAATGACTCTGCAGCTGATGCATAATTCACACACCCTAGTCTCTGTAAATCGCCTTAGATAAAAGTGTCTGCTAAATAATAATAATAATAATAATAACCATAATAATAACAACCAAGGGGGATCTTCGAAAGTTCATTTAACCTTCGATAAATATGTCCTCTTTAATACATTCAATGAAAGTCGATATATTCTTTTGTTACTGATCTGAACCTCATGGTTTCCAAGTTCTCGTCACTGTTTGGTTGGATATTCATGTCTTCATTTTGACCATTAGCTCTTCTCTGGTGTACTGTGCTACACTGAATGGTGGCAGTTTGTTTTTAAATGAAGCTGCTGACCAGGGAGAGTCATGTAAATGACGTAGGAACAGGAATATATTTTTTTCATGTACCTTCATATGTATTACCGGCCCAACTTAAATTGTCAGCAACCTGTGCGGAACTCTAATTATCTTCCACAAAAGGTGGAAAAGGTAGAAAGCATAACCTTCCGTTTCCATGGCAACAGAATATAATACAGTATTCATTTAGGCATAATCTACATGCAGCATTATGCATTTAAAATAAAGATCAAATACATTAAAGTAATTAATCTAAAAGCAGAGGAAGATGTTTTTAAGAATATTAATAAATGAAAGTTAACAAAATAACAGTTAAGACTTTAAAAAACAACACTTAAAATAAGTGAAAATCGCTGTCTGTCTCAAAGGAAGTGGCTGAATAACAAAAGCTTCCTGAAAGAAATTAAAAAACAAGTACTGCCCACTGTTTTGGATACTATATCCTGATCCATACAGGGTAGCAGATTTTAATAACAACATTTGTTTACGTAATATGCATTATACAAATCAAAAAGATCGAATTTTGCATGTGAGTGACATTTAATATGTGACTGATAGTATTCACACATTGTCAAACGGTTTCTGTTAACAGGAAGAAAAAAAAAAACAACACAGTGTGTGAACCCGCCTGACGAACCTTCGAAGGTTTAAAATAATCTTCGAATCCCTGGCTAGCGAACGAACCTTCGAACCTTCAGACACAGCCCTATAAAGTAGTCCACAAATGTACATTTTGTGTGTCTGTGTGTTTTGTACGGCCTTTCTGCTGGAGATTACGTGAGATTAAGTTAAGAACTGGATCTTGACTGCTAAAATCTCGTGAGCCAGAAGCATGATTCTTGCTGAAAGTTTTACATGGGTTTTTACAGCTGTTTTTATTGTGAGAAAGTGATTGACCCTGCCCTTAAAGTCACGCTGCCAAAAGGATGTCCTTTTACTATTTCACGATGTATTCGCATGACTACATCACACAGTCATGACTGTAGAGTTGATTTATATGTGCATGTAAACCCAGCCAGTGTTGCGATATGATGATAAAAAGATAATTCTGATAATTCTGACAATTATTGTATTGTCATTAACCACTATTTTGTTTTTAGGTTTATAGTCAGTTGTACCCCCCCCATATATTGGACTATGTTGACACCAAAACAGAACAATTTAAATGAGAAAAGAAAAAAAATGAAAATACAAGAAAAACACTGAAAAAGCCTGGAAAATTATTTTTTTTAGTTAAAATAAATAAATAAATAAATAGTTCTTTCTGTAAGGCTTATTTTATTTACTTTGGAAATGCTCCAAATTATTTTTTTATTTCACAGAGTTCTGCATTTGAAATATTGAGTATTGTATACATATCTATTGTATTATAAGCAAGCACTATATTTGTTTTGTTAAAGTTTAGGCTATATTGATTTCATACCTATTATAGCTTTATAAATAGTAAACCTTATAAATTTGTATTTTTGTAGTTCTTTGCAAATTATCGTGTTTAATCGCAATTATCGTGATAATAACACACACAACAGTCATATGAGAAAATGTTCATATCATGACACCCCTACCTTCCATTCATTGGAATAGCATTCAACAATAGAAAATTAAGACACCACACACTATTTACTTGGTATTAACTTCTAGGAAATGTCAGGAGGTTTCTATAGCTGCATGTGCATGCTGTAGTTTAGTGTACATCCCTGGACCTTCCTTTAAAAGGATCTAAATTTAAACATTTGAATCTTATCAATAACATTGTGATGCCTAATCTTAAATTATGTTAATTTACCACCAATTCACACAAGACTGAACGCTAATAAAATATAAAACATGATCTACTGTACCATCCTAATACAGTAGCCATCACCTGGAACAAAAGATAAGCACTTAATGCAGGTACGCGGATTACTACCAGGGAGCAAAATTTAATTAAACCAGTCAGAGTATACAGTGTATTGCCCATACATGTTAGTTTCCATTTAATAAATAATGTCCTTCTTACACACAGCATTAATCTTCCAGTTCTTCTTTTACTGCAAAACAACCACACATAATCTAAAGCAGAAAAAGGTTTTTTTGTTCTGCTATTTCAGTATGCCATAGTTTTATGAAAACTAAACACGTGAACAATAAAGGTTTATTACCTGCAACCCACCAGTTTATCACCTCGTAATCTCTTTCGTAAAGGAACATGTGCACACAGAATACCAGGATGTTATTCAAAATATCAAATGTGTAACAGTACAAAGGACAGGTACAATACGAAATACAATTCATTCAACTGAACAATAATTGTTCCGTAACAAAACAAACTTTGCAATAAACCAATTCAATTCAATTCAATACCGCATCTCTAAAACCACATGAAGTGACGACAATAAAAAAGAAAGTCAAACATTCGCAATGCCACTTTCTTACCTGAAATTCCATTTTCAAGATGATTTTGTTTTCTCCCCCTAAAGACATTTAATGTACCACAATACATTAGGAACACACAACTTTAGCAACTTGGTGCCATCTGTGCATACGTTGAGGCAGTCTTGAAGGTTAGTGAGAAGTAAACTCCTTCACACTATGTGTGAGTCTGTTGTAAGAAGAGAGGGCTAGAAATAGTCCCAAGTTTTGCTAACATGGGAAACTTTTTGACGTCATAATGCACCCTCAATAGCACCAGGATAAAGGGAAATCACTGTTTTGATTACCGATAATGATAAGTTAAAGACAGGGGGGTGACAGGGCCCTTTTTCTAGCCAAAATTACAGGTTGATTCCCCAGTCCCATGAAGTCCACATTCTCCAGTACAGAGCTTGACACAAGTCAATCTTTAGTTTTAATTACAAACGTCACCAGCACAGCAATTGCAACATACAGAACTGCAACATAACCTACTCATCTGAAACTCAGTTTAAAGCTTGTATTATAAATGAAGGCAATAGAATAAGTTTCATTTCATTTGACTGGCTTTTAGTTTAATAAAAGAAAAGTACATCGTTTAAAGTAATTTCTTTAAACGTGCACAATATTGATTGTGACAATGTTACTCTAATATTACATGTTATAAATATTTAATTCCACAACCGGTGAAAATAAATGAATTACATGACTATGCTGAATATTGGGTGCAACCAAGTGCAGCAGGGGATTCAAGGGATTGAGGAGAATGGGACAGACAGGGAGCACTGACTGGTGCAAAGGTAAGGGTTGTGGGGTAAAAAGAGGGGCAGCCTACGTGCTGATGTTCTTGTGTGGTTGCTGTTATGAACTGCACACTAAAAAAATGAGATCAAAATAGGCAGCCATCAACTCTTCATCATATTGTATACCAGTTGTTGAATCCAGTATAGCACCTATAGTCCTGGCACCCTACACTTAATATATGATAAATACAAGCATTTAGTGAACATTAACCACTATAAACAAAAAGTCTCCCAACCCAAAGCTTGAGAAGATTAGAACTCAAAGTAATTTCAAGAATAATTCTGCTTGTATTTAAGTAGTTGATTTACAGTGCAATAGACTTTATTTGTTATCATTGTTGGATTAGATGTAGTTCAGAATCAAAAAGACTCTGATTAGAGTACATTGTGTTTTCACTCAATAACACAGGTCAAATAGACCGTTAAACAAACTTTCTTTTTTTGACAGATACAGGAGCCTAGTGAGTAAGTACATCAAACGACACTTGGTCTTATAATGTATGTGATGAAATGTAATCAAAATATCAAGTAGTGTACAGAAGCTAATCAAAAAGCTATCATAAAATGGGGCAATATTGCCTATTAGAAGATCGATCAAGTGGATGGTCATTTCAAATCACAAGAAAAAGGGTGGCCCTAATTTTACCATCTATTTTCCCCATGATATACTACTCAAAATCTTGATCATGTTAATTCTGAAGGTCATCATAATCCTCAAAGCCTGCAGGCACCAGATGGGTGACTTGGAGTTGAAACCTAGAGGAGATGGCTCAGGGTATGGGAGTGCTATAGACTGGTGCATCCCAACCTCAAGTGGTAGGTGAGCTGTGGAATCACTGTTTTGTATAGACATGTAGACTTGCATTAAGCTGAACAAAACTGCACAGTAGATGTTGCCATTGTATCCCACTGGATATTTCATGTCAAAACAAACAAATACATAAATAAACAATCAACACTGTATTACCAGACACTCATTTTCCACTTTCTAGCATTTAGTGAGGCTAGTCTAGATGTTATGATGACAATAGCTCTGTGAGAGTTGCATACAATTTATACAGACGAACAAACAGGAGACTAATGTGGGTGGCCTGATCATGACCAAGGAGAGGCTGGGAACCTGTTCAAGAAACCATTCACACAAAAACAAAAAAGCATAAATCCTCTCCACAAGGGAAACTGGTTAGGAGGTGTACTGTAATTTTCATGAAAAAGTAGATCAAGATAACAGGTTCCTCCACATGCTACACCAAAACATTAAATAGCTTCCACTACAGCACATACAACAACAGAAAATGATTATTTTATTTTCTGGAAATTGAAAAAAAAAAAATTGCCGTTCTGTTTTAGATGATGTTGACCACACTACTTTTGCGCTGGACAAGCCAAGTCAGAAGTAGGCCTATTGTAGTCACGTTTCCTTGATTTAAAAATGAAGGCTTAATTTGTTTTAAATCTATTAAATCTACCGATTACCTTATTTTGTTTCAAAGCATGTTGTGTTTGGATTATACGGCAATATTGTATAGAAATACGCTGAAATTAGTACAATAGTTAAATTTGTCAGGATTTGTGAGATTAATTCAAAAGTTTTGCTTTTAGAAATACAACGTTCACAGTAATGAACAACATAGGTTCAGATAGAAATTACTTGTTAAAATATAGTATTTCTTATTATTATTACAATATTAAAGGGATATTTGATGCGGAAGCACACATTCTTTTTAGCTATAACTCAAGTCCTTTGTATTCTTTTTTTATAATCGGAAGTGTTCTAATTTGAACGTAAGTTGTGCCTTTCTGTTTAACTATTATGCACAATGGTGTTTTTAGTTATTGGATTGTCTGTTAAAAAAAGCCAACTCATTCTTGTTCTTACCCGTTTACATTCTCTCCAAGACTTTCATTTAGTCAGCCACTGTGGCTAAAGCAACTTAACATTTTGTAGCCATACTGGAAAAACTTAAGCCACTTAACAATACTGTAAACTGTAAGTCAAACATACTGTTTCACAAGGCAAAAAGACATGTATTTTTACAACCTACCCTTTACAATACACATAAACAGTATTTAAAGTGCACTATAACTCTGATTCTCATTTAATAAATGCCAAACTTAGTCCCACATGAAAAAACGTCATTACAGATTACCTAAATTCTGAATAGGTTTGCAGAGATATTCATTCATGTACTGCATAATGCTTTACATTATTTTGACTGTGACTTGGGTTTTCTTTCCACTGTAGGACAGTGCTATTAGCGTATGTTAATATTAATGCTTACCTGACCGATCGCAGCTCTAGTTAAACAAGCTTGTACTAATGTGATCAATAATATTAGTAGAATTGTACAGCAGCCACTACTGTGTTTAAAAAAAGTGTTTTTTTTTTTTTTTTTTACAGTGTTCTTTGACCTGGGACTACTGACAGTAATATTGCACAGATTCTGACAATAGAACTCCATATATCATAGTGAAACAAATCCTTTTTAAAATAATAAATGTGTTTATTTTTTATTAAATTGTTCCTCTGTCGAATCCACTCTGTTACTATTTCCAAAATATATTTCAACACATTTTAAAGAGCAAACAATGAAAAAAAAAAAACACACACACACACACACTTAGCTGTAATCTTTTGAAGCTGCGTGTTTTTGGCTTGCTGTCTGTGAATGTTCTTTTAGGACCAGAGGGTATCTTTGAAACCGTGACTGCTTCACCGCCCTGTGACTATCACTGTCATATTTGTGTTGTGTGTATATGGTTGCTATTCCTTGGGCTACATGTTTTGGAACATGATTCAGATAATTTGTCAAGAATTTTTCAGTTTGGATGCCATGTTTTTAATTTTTTATTTTTTTTTTTACAAGAGCTGTCCACTGACTGTTTCTAATTAGAACCTCTGTCCTCCCACCAAACACAACGTTTGTTGCATACATTTTACGTGAACAAGCTAACAGGCTTTCATTGGGCAAAATAAAATCAAACTAAACAAACAGTCTGTATTGATTCATCTACCAGCACACATTGAAAGTAATCGTGCTGGCACTCTTACACAACTACATTTTTCAAAGCCTTCGCCACCGTGGCAAACTTGGTGAAAAATAGTTGAGCCACAAGTGAAAACATTTCGCTTGTTGCTAGGTGGTGAGCGGCTAGCGGGAACGTAGTATATCATTGATTTATTCTAAATAATTTAAACTCTCCCCAACTACTGAGTGGCAGCAAATTCTACACTTCTAATGAAGACTGGTTGTGAGACTTAAAGATACTACAATTACAGTAGAAGGCTTGTTCGTGGGATTTAAAGCTATATTACGGTTAGATAATGAGAATTTAAAGCAATAAAATAAAAAATATCTAAGTATCCCAGCAATAAAGGCAAAAGCCAGAGAGAGAAGCTTGCTGTGGAGCTATTTTGGATTTCTGCCAGATGACAACAGCAATCTGGTTGAAGGCAGACAGTCAAAATGTCGAGTGTTTTAAATAAGTGAAAAACAAAACGAGGAAATACCATTGATTTATCCAAACATCATTCAGATCGCCACCACAATCTTTTTGCCGAAGTTTACTTTTACTGTAGTTTATTCCGTTATTTTAGTTCAAGTGAATCCCAGTACATATTACTTACAAAAAAGTATCAGCAAAGATAACACATAAAACAGGAATGTGTTAGAAGCTGATCAAAAGGGAGTTCATTGATGCTTGTTTATTTGGTCATTACAGTGCATTTGCTAGAAGCTGCAAAAATTATATAAATTTGCCGACATTATTAAAACTCTACCGCATGTCAAAAATGTTAGCGATGTTTTTATATTCTTTGGATTTTGTGTTAATCCGTATTTTATCTGCATGTAAAGTGATAGCTGTGAAAATCCTGTGCTTTGAATAGCATGCATGAGTGGTGGAAAGACCAGAATGAATACAGACTTCATTGCCAGCATATCAGTTTCACGAACAGGATCAATGTGACGCTTCACCTGCAGCAGAAAGCACAGGACCAGACGGCTACAGGTTCAGCATGAAAGCAATAAAAAGTACTTAGTAGCCAGAGCTGTTGTCTTTTGTCTAATTTACTTTCTTTGCAAGATTTTTAACAACCAAACGAGCATGATGGGCCGAATGCCCTCCTCTTGCTAGTAAAAGGTCTTTTGTTCTTATTTAAGGTGCACTGGGGCGTTGTTTTGACAGAGATATTTGGCTTGACTACACTTAAACAGAATTCTGTTCTAATAGCATGTAAGAGGAAGGCACCCACATTAGTGTCTCGTTTGTTTTAGAAATGTAGCATTACCTGTAATGCTTAACTTTGAATTTTTCACTATTGAATCGTGTATGTTTGCAGTTTTTAGTAAAGCAGTTCTTTGCCGGAAATACTTTTATTTATCTGCTGATCTAACTGTACTACATTATTTGGAAGTGGTGATTTTCAAAATATCTAACACTATAAAATTGTAAAATGAACACTGCGTGTTTGAAATGAAGGTATTCAACGTTTGTGTGTACTCCCTAATGTAACACATCACTGTTTAATCAGGATGGTCTAGTTTAGCATTATAATCTGTGGTTACATGTTTTATGTTGTATGTGACTAAGAATATAAAAAAATGTTACAAACCAGAGGAGATCCATTTGGCTCATTTTGCTGATTTGGTTGTTTATTGATCCAAGCAAGAACCTCCTAAAGCCATTTCTTGAAGTAACTGTGTAAATCAGCTTCCACAACTTATTCCTTGCTCACATTTTTAGGGCACTTCTAAGATACCCCTGTATGTAAAACATATGGCCTAGTTATAAAAAGTGCTTCAAGGAAAGTATTTCTGTTTTATTTTGTTATATATAAGAATTAAGAGATTCCTTGTAAGTGGAGTATTTGAAGCTGGCCGAAACGCCAGAGTTCTCTTTTTATATGTAAGAAATAAAGAAAATGGTGTCTTTTACCCTAAATGTTGCGCCTTCTTACCAGTTTTAATGGAATTTTATAGGTCAGCTGCAATGACCTTTGAATACACTGGAACTTGTACATATACACATACATGAAAATAAAATATTTGTTTGTCAGAAATGCGTATTGATGCAATTACCACAGAAAACACCCGCCGTGGCCAACACAAAAAGCAACACGACTACAGCAGTTTATTTGGGGATGTAGACTAGGAACCGGACACCGTGGACGACCGATCTGAGTACAAAATTTTTTTTTGCAAGAACCCAAACTGTTACAGAAGCCCGCTCTTTTGGTGGAAGCAACATGCCTTGCCGTTTTCCAACAACGTCCCAATTTGCAAGGGAAATGTTCTGCATACCAGCAACATCGACTCTGTCAGAGAGGGTTCTTTCAGCAGCGGTAACACCATTACAACACCATCTGATTTTGTTTTTTAATTGTTTTCTGTTGGACTGTAACGTGAACAACGCAAGGGTGAATTTATTTAAATTCTATAAAGGCACTTGAACAAATATTGCAAACAAAATTTAATACCTTTAAATTTCTTTATTGGTTGGTATTTGTTAGTTATGCAAAGGCCTGCAGTACTGCCATACTGTCAATAGCATATGCTGGTGCTGTGTTTTTGTTGTTTTTCAGACTTTTTTGTTTAAACGTCATACATAATAAATATACTCCCTGAGTATCTCTCCACTTAAAATAATGCTTTTCATTTAATGGCTTTTTCTAAAAATTTCCAAATATATTTCTCGGACAAATATCCGAACAAAAAAAAAAAAACATGTTGTTCCACCACTAGCTATATTTGCATCCTGAGCCATTCGAAAACAAGGGCATAATACCACAGTAGTGGCGTCAAAAAGTGATAATTCCGCTAGAGGAAAATATACCTGAACTTTGACCCATTCGAGACCATCACTTTCAATTCAAAACACAAAATGTCTTGTTCTCAATCACTCGACAACAACCACAGTACAGAAATGTTCATTAATGATCAACAAAATGAGAATGTTTAAAAAAAAAACAAAAAAAAAACATAAAGCTGATAGTCGTATCTCTGAGAAAAAAAAAATATAAATAAATGTTAAGGTTACAGTTCAAAATCACAAAAGTCAGGAAATGTGACGTTAAGGCACGCAACCGTAACTCGCTATTATGCCCACGCGTCACATCAGATATTATGTCATATATGACATCAGTAATGACATCAGCAAAGACATGAATGCTGGCATATCTAAGCTTCCTTCTTGCCACCCTACCATAAAGGTCACATTTGTGGAGTGCTTGGGATATTGTTCTCATATGCACACTTTGACCAGTCTTTGCCATAAAAGCCTGTAGCTCTTCCAAAGTTGCCATTGGTCTTTTGGTAGCCTCTCTGATCAGTCTTCTTGCTCGGTCATCCAGTTTGGATGGACGGCCTAATCTAGGCTGGGTCTTGGTGGTGCCATACACCTTCCACTTCTTAATAATCATCTTGACCGTGCTCCAAGGGATATTCAAAGCCTTTAATATTTTTTTATACCCATCCCGATCTGTGCCTTTCAACAACTTTGTCCTGGAGTTCTTTTGAAAGCACCTTGGTGCTCATGGTTGAGTCTTTGCTTTGAAATGCACTACCCAGCAGAGGGAATCTACAGGAACTGCTGTGATTTTAAAGGCGATTGGTTACACCTGAGCTAACTTAGGATTGCTACAAGAGGTTTGGACACTTATCCAGCCAAGCTATTTGAGTTATTATTTTTAATTAATTTTCTACAAATTTCTATAATTTTTTTTTTTTTCACATGGAAGTTGTGGGGTAGGATGTGTAGATAAATGAAAAAAAAAAAAAATAATGCATTTTAATTCCAGGGTATAAGGAAACAAAAGGTGAAAAATTTGAAAGGGGTTGTAGACTTTCTATAACACTGTAAAAATGTGAGATCAGCTACTGCAATGTGTCAACTTTCTTATTAGTCTTTATGAAAAAATCTGACCCTATGCCAATGACTTCATCATACACTACAGCAATCCAGTAATGAGACCAGCTTTGTTTTTGTATGCAAAATGTTCTAACGGCAAAAACAAAAACTAGTTTTTGTTGCTAAGCGTTTACCTCAGTGTTCCATGGGTAATGCGGTTTTCTCAGAAAACATCCATGGTCTGTTCAGGTTCTTCTGGTTTAATCCAAGTGCACCATGTAGTCTACTTACAGTTGTGGCATAAATAGCAACTTCATACAGTACCGTATTTAACTTAAATATTCTATTGACATGCAGCTGTTCATACCCTGTTTGGTGAAGGGTTTGTTATCGGTAACTTTTTTCTTTTTTTTTTAAATAGGGTTTGAGTGCATATTTGTGCAGCCAGCTAAATTTCAGTACGTTGGGCTACTTTTTTTTAATGTTTTTGATAATTATGCTGTTTTTTGTGTTCATAAAGTTTATTCAAAATGTTTTCTGTTGCTGGCGATTGCTTATTTTATTTTTACAACTTGTGAATGAAACCACAGGGTAGCCTAGTTTGCTATATTATTTACTAAATTGAAGTGATTGTATAAATGTACTGTTAAACTGCAAGAACAATTTGACTGATTCTCGATCTCTGAAAATGTCTAAGTCCTAAGTATTTTTTAATGAGGAAGTCCTGACTACTGTATTTGCATTAAACGATCATGACTGTACAGTACAGTGTTTCAAATGGTTTTGTATATTTAGCATTTCCATGTTTTGTTTTATGACAGCTAATCAAGATATTCTTTTTAATTCTATACATTCCATGTTATTTACACTAGAGCATCAAAGTGCATAGCTATTTGTTTTACGTTAGAAATAAACAAAAATTATTTCTTTGGAAGTTATGGCTTTTCTGGTTATATGGGCGAGTGTTTGATTTTTGTAAGCCTAATATAATGTAATAATCGTTTTAGGCCTACTTGAAAAGTTTCGCCATTACTTATAGCTGCTCTTGCACAGTTTTTATTATTATTTATTTACTTACTCTGTACAGTACAATATGATGCTTTGTTACGCATCTGAAAAGCTTGAAATGTTAGCTACGATCAGTCGTTCGGTGTGCATTCTGGGAGCTGTAGGTCAAACTGGAGAGCATTCCTAAGTGATTGTATTGTTGCAGGTCCAGTCAGAACTACACAAAAACGGTTACCAAATTGTACAACTGCGCATGTATAGCATTAGTTGTTAAAAGTACTTTTTTATATTAAAATACACATTTCTAAACCTCCCCACCCACAAAAGGCACTAAAGACTACTTCGATGCAGTAACTTGCCAAATGGCAGTAGTAACTGTCCAATAGTTTTTTTTACCTACAGGAGAATAATAAAAAACAAACACTCTCCCGACATCAAACTTAACCCGTTCTTTAAAAGTGGACAGAATAACACAAAATGGCAGGCAGATTGAATGAACTTAAACCCACTTTTGGAGCATCCTGCCATAAAATTATATATAGCGTATCTGCAATCCAGTCCATATCAATCAATCTGCCTACCATTTTGTGTTATTCTGTCCAGTAGTTTTTGAGCTGTCTACACATTTTCTATATATATATATATATATATATATATATATATACACACACACACACACACACACACACGCTATTTTGCATCCTGAGCCATTTTGGAAAAAAAAACAAAAACATAACCAGCTGAGCCACTCAGGAACGTTTTCTTTTTTTTACTGCAAAAAACATCAAGGTTAGAATTACAGTTCAACCCTGTGACTGGCAGCTGTTTTGTTGTACCAATTTTGAAGGCGTCCTTTACAGCATTCTACTGATTAAATTAAGAGCATTCCTTTCCTATCTGGCTCACAGAAGCAGTGAATAACAGGTTTCAAAAAATCTTAAATGGAAGTCAAAAAGTAGTCATCTACATACTGCTGAAAGCTTAAAAAAATGCAAACAGACTAAATGTATTGGACATGAGTAGGTAAACAGATGAAGTAATAAATCTTTTATAATTTTTAAATGCTTCTCAAAATTGTGAACTTCAACTTTCTACTCAAATGATGATATTTTCATATTTTCTGACTGACTAGTCACATTGTTTACTGCATTCCAAGATGCTTATCAGAAGCATGCTTATGTACTTTTCCTTTTTTTTTCAATCCTGATAACGTATCAGTGCACCAAATAAACTCCCCTGTCTGCATGCAATCTCCCTCGGGATGCAACTTCATAACACAGTCATCCGCTGTAATCAAGTTACAGTAATTTCTTTGGATCACTCAGAGTATCAACTTGATACAGAAATTGACAGCAACCAAATCAAAACCAACACATTCAGAGTTATTAGAGTCAGTCCATTTCAGGTCAATCACCCTTGAAACCAAAGGTTCATGTGTTTTGATGCGGTTTGGCAGGGATGTTGGTACCACACAGAGATAAAAGATTACCCAAGTTTCACGTCTCTAGGTCAAAGGGTTTTTATGTGAAAGGTCACCAAATATTTTATTTGAAATGGCTCCCAGATCAGACCAATAACTTTTTTTTTTACTGTTAATGCCCACATCTTGGGCAGAGTAATCCCTCACAGTCAATTTTGAGAGGGTTCCAGCATCAGGTCAGAAGGAATGGAACTGGTATGTTCCTGTTATCATCACTGATTCATTGAGCTGAACTTGCAAGATTTTCTCCACAGTGCCAGGGAGAGCATCTCTAGCCCATTCAAAAAGGGCTCTTGGAGCAAGGACTGGATCATTCGGCTTTTGAAGGCTTGCTTTTGCTGCGAGCCGCTTGGCAGTTCCACCAATGCCAACACAGGGCCCCTTCCCATGGCTCGCTGCAAAAAAGTGCTATTCTGCTGGCATTCCAAAGTCTTGCTGGTGACTTGCAATGCTGATGACTTTGTTTTGGTTCTTGTACTGTGAAGTAGCACCATCCAAGAAATAAAACAGATGACATTTCACTTCAATCTTTGTTTTCAGATATGCAAGGAGTCTCTTCACTAATAAATGGACAGCCAGTCACTTTCAAGTGATTCTTAAATTTATCCCCCATGAAACTACAATGACACAATTTGATGAGAAAATACCTTCTGATCCCATCAAGATCCCAGGCTGATTTTTGGTACAAACTGTTTGACGTTAAATAGAAAAATGGCATATTTGGATAAAGCACAAAGAGAGCTTTCCAGCAATAGTTTTTACTTTTTACTGTTCCATTACAAATACAAGTTATTGGTACCATTATGTCATTGGTCTGTTCTGGGAGCCACTTCGAGTTAAACATTTGGTGACCTCTCACATAAAAACATGAAACATGGGAAATCTTATGTCTCTATGGCACCAATATCCTTGCCAAACAGCATCAAAATGGTAAGAGGTCAGGTCAGAAACCTTCCTGAAGTGACTGATTTGACATACTGACCGATATATCAACCTGGGTAGCAGCTTTGCAAGCCAGTGGATTGCAGATTTTGAGTCTTGACACTAAACTTGTGACAACATTTTCAATAAAGAGATTCAGTCACTGGTGAAAGTTTACATAATGAATTGCACAACCTTCAACACCAGAGGCTATCTGCTAGTAATGCACTGTACATACTGTAAGATGTAAGAAAAAAACAGATTTAAAGCCTTGTTATCACTTGTCTAATTGTTAGTAAAGGACTCAAATTATTAAGTGTTCAGTTGTTCGAATACGCTCAAGAGACCCTTTATTAAGTTGTGTTGTATATGCCTCTTCATTTTAAGTTATTTATGCCAGTTTAAGGGGTGTGCAATATGAAAAACACATTATTTTAAAAGAGCAAAAGAAAAATATAAAATATAAATGTAATTACAGATAGTGATGTTATAGGTCCACATTTTAACCTTACTAATTTAAATAGGTTGTGTCTTATCACACAGCACTGTTGAAAATAGGGCCCTCAGTTGTACAATCCATGCCATTTTACTGCATTACTTATCATACCAGCTGTCACAGGCCTGATCCGGTCTTATCTTTATAGTTAAGGTAAGAGATTAGGTTAAAATATAAAAAGTCAAGCTCTGAAAAAAATGTCCTTTGACAATTTCTGAACAGACAAATTACTAAATGGAAGGTGTTGAACAAGATACTTTATTTGAATTGATTCTGAGGGAGTTATTAGTCTGATTTGAATACTGTCTTTACAAATAAACTAACACTTATCATGCATTTTTATTGAAATAAATAACACTGTAATCATAAGAATGCTGCTCTAAAACTAGTTATTTTTCTGGATAAAACATTTAGTTATATTAATAAGAATCAATAAATCACCTCTGAAACGCAAAACAGGGAGTTTCACTCATAAAAAATGTCAGCTGACTTGACAGTTCTGATTTTAACACCACTAGTACAGTATCTATGGTACGTTAATAACTGCTTGAGTAGAAAAGGGCTTTTGAATGGTAATCCAGATCTCTGTTTATGGTATTTATTTTGGAATATGGGTGCTAACCATTTATTTCTTGATGGCAAAATATAAAGCAAAATAAACCAGCCTGTGTGGAGAATGTCCAGCGACAACATAAACCAAGAGACTAACCACAAGCAGTAATTATAGTCATTCAGATCATGTTATTAAAATCTGCAACTCATAAATTGAGTGACAACGAGCAAAATCCCATATTTATTTTAGCAAAGAAGTTTTACTCCAATTAGATGAGCAGATATCTTATTCTTTAGATCAGTGGTCTTCCAAGCCCCTAAGTTTGGCACTTCTATTAATGCTTAGTTTTTTAAAGTACTGTATCTTTAAACTGGCGATAAAAAAAACATATTGAAAGTACTGTCGTAGTTTCAAACATATGCGAGGAGTGGGTAAAATACAACTCCCAGAACACATTTCAGCCTCCACTTCAAGCTCAGCTCTAAAAAATGACGAAATGCTAAAAGTTAAGCAAATTGTCACCAAGACTGTGAATTTCAGTGTTGCAAAAGCATTACACCATTGGCAGTTTAGGGAATTCGTTGACGATTACAAGACAGAATATGGCGATCTGGTTATACACAGTGAAGTCAGGTGACTGTCTCGGGTAAGAGTGTTGGATCACTTTCTAAGCCTGCTCCTTGTGATTCGTGACTTCCTTAAAAAGTAAAAGAAAAGAGGAGAAAGTACTGGAGAATCCAGACTGGCTAATAAAACTGTCATTTTTGGCTGACATTACAAGCTCCGTCAATGTTTTGAACCTTCAGTTACAAGGCAGACAAAAAATTCCAAGTGACATGCTCCGTGCAATAAACCGCATTTAAGTGCAAGATAAAAACATCATTCATTTCTGACTTAAGACATGCTTCCATTGTGCATTCTCACCTCTCAAGCTACTCACGTCAGAAAAACACAGACCTACTGAAACATTATAATTCAGATTTTTTGGCAATTCTCTTGGAAGAACTACAGATGGAATTTCAATCAAGACTTGAAGATGCCATGGACCTGAAGGAACTTTTCAATTTCATTGAGAACTCTTTCCACTCAAGTGTTTCATCAGCGTCGCCTGCTTTCACAGTCCTGGGAGCAGACCAAGCAAAGGTGGAACATGAAATAGTTGAACTTCACAGTCAGATGACACTTTGAAAGCTAAACTCAAAACAGGGAGTTCAACATTTCTGGAACACTGCTTCTAATTTGCGCTATCCAGTTTTGAGACAATGTGTTCAAAAGTACTATCATGTTTTGTTAGCACATACACATGCGAGTCAACTTTTTCCACAATGAACACTGTGAAATCAAAACAGAGAAACAAAATGGCACATGAACATTTGGACAGTCTTACAAGGACTGCAGTGCCTGATTATAAATACAACAGGCAGATGGTCAAGGAGCAACTGGCACAGTCCCCTAGTCCAGATGTTAAGGTAAACGTAGATTTACAATTTTATCTTTAAAAGGTTATAATGATAATGTGCTAAAGAATGTGTACAGCCCTCAAATGACTTTTTTTTTTTTTTTTTAATGTATTTATTTTTAAGTGGCCCCCAGTTAAAAACAGTGAAGACCACTGCTCTAGATATAGTGGACATAAAGACAGGTCTCCATCTACCTCCCGGTTTCCCCAAATTCTGATGTCAGGTCTACAAAAAATGTCCTTAGAAGTTTCATCACAATTGGAAAGTGGTTCCTCACATATGCCGAAAACTGTCGAACTACGAACTGACGTCACTTCCAAGACCTGCAGTTGAGCACATGCTTCCCATTGGTCTGAAGTTGTTTTATTATCATAAGTGGCAATTCTGTCACCCTGGGCTGGATAGAAATGTACTAAATATAGAACTTACGTAACGACGAATCATAATTAATTTTACCAGTATTATGAATCAACTACCCCCCCCCCCCCCGAGAAAACGTACAATAACTAGAAGTAACATTAATCTCGCAAATATGTGGTAGTTTGACCAGGAAAAAAAAAAAAAAAAAAAAAACAAGGAAGACGTGGGGACGTGTTTTAAAACATAGCTTATATAACTGGTTTGCTGTTTCCTGTACTTAAAATTAGACAACTGGAAACAAGTCATATCCCACAACAGCTCTACAGTGGTATTAGCAAATGAAAATACGGAAAGCTAAAACTGTAGATATAATTTCTATATAAAGTTCAGTTACCGCACATACGTCCAGTTCCTTTTTTTCTTGGCTCATCCCTTTACTTTTGTTAGTCACTTTCTGATTTCCTACACACTGGCGGTACCGCAGATGCTCAATCCGAAATTTTACATCACAACCATAACGTCATCAGACAAGTTGGACGCTGTCACCCTGTCAGACCTCCCTACTAAATTCATTCTTTTAAATAATTACAGTAAATACATTTAATGTTTCTCACCTTACGTTTAAAAATCTTCTCTCTCCCGCTCTTTGGAAATGGTTCAGACAAACCAACCCCCCCCTCCCCCCCCAAAAAAAAACCCAACTACGTGCGCGTACCTTACCACGTGTTGCGAGGTACAGCCTGTGAGCTCAGAGCTCTCCCGCAAGGCGCGGTCCCGCGTAGGAAGGGCGGATTCGCGCTCTGCTGCAGTCAAGGATTGTCAAACCAAATTTCCAGAAATTGTTTGCAAGGTTTATTATTAAAGTACATGGGATAATATGTACCCTTTTCAAACAGTACAAGGTTTGGACTACTTATTAAGAACAAGTGAACTAAAACGCATGTAGGATTACAAAAAAGTAAATAAATTGTAAAATGTTTTGATAGTCTTTGTCTAAGAATGACTAGAATATGCCTTTGTAAATTACTCACGCTTTACTAGTGCTTTGGATAAAATGTTTAGGAATATTCCTTCCTGCTTAAGTAACAAATTGAGACGGAATCCCCACTACACCTTTATCTATGGCATAGCGGACACTGTACACTATTAAACGTAATTGTACAGGTATCACTGTAATTATAAAGCAGCTTTTCAAATCCTTTCTCACCTCTCATTAGCATACAAGCATTCTCACACCAGTTTTTAATGTTAATAGTTTTGTTTCCCAGACCTTTGGGGATGCAAGCTAGTTTTTATAACTTAGCTCCTTGCGTACATATCACATATAGCTGGTCTCTAGATTATAGTCTGACTGTTTTTGTGCATGTGAATTATATTAGGTTAGATATTTACATACATCAAGGGTACTCTTCCCCGCTACACCCCTGAAGACAGGCCCATCTCACATTTCTCTATACCCCCACCTGCTGGACGTTGTATCGCACAACATCCATGTCAAAAGACAGGAAAGGGGATTATGTGAGGGAAATACAAAGACCGGAAATCAGTTTAAAAACAGAGAGATGAGACCTTTGAGGAGAGTTAGTGCTACTCAGTTCCAGTTCCTGGTATCCATAAATAATCCCGGTTGGGAAGCAGTGTTGTTCACTGAGTGCTTTTTTCACCTCACATCAGCCTTCATCGGCCGTCTTTTTATAATCATTTAATTTTGCTGAAGTATTTAATAAACACAATCTAAGCAACTATAGATCGTCATTCATAATAGAATATTAAACATGTGAGAAATTAACTACTGTATTAGGAAAATATAGATGATATATAATTAAATATAATTATGGGAGCTGTTTTAATCCTTTGTCTCCTTTGTTTAATCCTTTGTTTTAATCCTTTGTTTTAATCAACTCAGACTTTCGACCTCTTCACACCCAAGTGCTCAAGAGAGGTTGTGGATCCCTGTAAGCATGCCCTTGAGGATGTGATTCAGCCCATCACAATTTTGTCTCTCTAACCTGCAGGAGTGTCAGAGCCAATATAACTCTCCCTGTGGGATCTTCCAGTGAAGATCGGCGAATTTGCACAGCCAGGGCATAAAATCGTGCTCCCAGGCTCACCATGCACACCACAGGGTTGTAGTTTTATATAGGAAATATAATAAGCAAAAAAACTGAGAGAAATGTTTATCTTTGAACAGGTCCAGGTCACTGGCAGCAGGTTGTGTGTTGCAAGGAGACACTAGGCTACTTCATACGTCACAAACATTAGGCCTAATTCGAGAGGCAATGGCAGTCTAGAACAATTTAAAAAATACCAAACTGTATTTCATTTATAAAAAAAAACAGATACTGAAAAATATAAAAAGATGCTAATGAGCTGAAGCTTTGTGAATAGGGCCAAAAAATGTAAAACTCAATCATGTGTTAACCATGAAATTTGAAACTACAGTACTTAGTAAAAGTTTTGAGAATCTGTCCCTATAAATAAAATATTTATTTAATTATTATTTATTTTTTTAAATCCTGTTGACAGAATTAAAGATACTTCTCTCTCTCTTTATGTGACACGTTAAAAAAAACTGAAAACTGAATAAGTGAAGGCCTGCAGCAAGGCGAGTGGCTCCTATTATGTGTAGTGATGGTACAGACTGGCATGAAGCCTGTCCAAACTCTACTCACCATATTTGTGCAAAATACGTGCACTTCCCCCATAATAAAGAAATTGAAAACCTGTAAAAACTTGTGTCTGTTTCATATACTTTTCTGGAGTGTTTATTCCCTTCTGTTTCTGTTGTTATTTAACTTTTTTGGTCCTTGTGACAGGGTGAGGAGCCCTTCACATGAGAAGGGGGCAGGGCAAAGCCCTGCCATAAATGTATTTGTTTAGTTAAGTTTTGTTATTTAAAAACAAATGTATTATTTGTTTATTTTTAGAACAGAGTCTACCCCTCCACCCCTGTGTTATTTTGTATTTATTTATTATTATTTATTATTTATTTAAATGATGGCGAGAGCCTTGAGTGTGTTTTGGCAGCTCGTCCTCTGCCAGTGTAATTTAAAAAACCTTGTGCAGAAGGTGGCCATCTCCCGAATTAATTAAGTGATTAATTTGTTGCTAATCGGGAGATGGTCACCTGCATAAATACCTGCAGCTCTCTGCACTCTGGACGGGTGTTCAGAGGAGGAACGGGAGAGTGAGAGGAGAGTGAGAGGAGAGAGAAATTGAATTTAAACGGAGCAAAAGAATAGGAACAGTGACAGCAATCTGCCCAGCCTGACCTGTTACATTTTGTGTTCGTGATTTGTTTTATTTTACACCTTTTCTTTTGTGCTCTGTGAGCAAGTGTTTTTTCTGTTTAAATATTTGATTTATTTTTGTATTCAAATAAACGGCGCACCATGCATCCTTTTGAACTGCAGTACCTGTGTATGTTTTGTTTCCTGAATCTGGCCTGACGTCACCACACACCCCATCCTGTCACAGTCCTGCTTCAAGTTCAGATTTTATCAACTGCCAGCGTAAAACTTTCTTTTTTATATACTGTAATAAAACATTTTCTCCTAATTAGATCTTTGGTTTGAGATTCGTGTACTAGAACACATCAAATAGCAAAACACTAATTTACTTCCAATCCCAGACATTTCTAAGAACACTTTATAAAATATAATTTCTTCAGCTTGCCAGCACTTCTTCTCTGTGCCCATATCATATTTTTTAATTTCAGAAATCCTGTAATAAGTGACTGGGGCTAAATTGAGGGCTCTGCATGACATAGAAAAACACAGAACAAGAAGGTCAAGCAGTTGAGCAACTACTCTTTAAAGTAGATGTTACACTTCAAGAGAGATTTTCAAGCAATTATTTGAAACAATGAAACGAGGAAAAATCAGGTTTATAAATGTTATACATTTTAAGACAGCTAGCCGTTGCACAGGTGATGCACGGCTCAAATAAAGCCTTCAAATGTCTAATGACCCTGCTGTGAACATGTCTTGTGCAAAAGAATATTATAGAGTGACTTGAATCATACTAGAGCCTTTAATAAATGTGGAGTACTTCAGTGTCATTGCAGGATTAGCTCAGCTGAGCTCAAATGTACAGGCAAACAAGTTGGGACTGTCCATGTGGTTTCCCCTACTATGAGAATAATCAGGGATAATAATGTGTGTGTTCGTATTGAGACCACACAGAGCATTTGTTTCAATTAACAGTAACAAAAATGTTTAAACCCCCCCCCATTGAAATCGTTAAAGAATTTTAAACAACAACAGGGGGTGCGATGTACTCCCAATAAATATGTATTTGTTAATAAATAAATAATATTAATATAGTTAGGTACTAACACTTTAATCTCTTGGGATTTTTCTACCAGCTCCTAATAACATAGTGCAAGTACAGAGCTGATGAACTCACCAAATACCTGCAATGTTAACATTAGGGGTTGCGAAAGACTGTAAGTGTAGGATTTCGTTTTAAACGTTTGGAGCTATTGCTGGTGTTAGTGTTAATGCACTTTTTTTTCTGTACGCTGTAGGAGCTATTGAATGCAACATACCTGCAATAACAATGTTTAACACTAGATGTCAATGAGAAAGTGATTTTGCCTTCAGTAAGAATTGTTCTGGAATGTCGTGTAATATACTGTTTTTTTCTGGAATAGTTTGGAACATGCCACTAAGTTTGACATACTGGTACAATATTTACCAGTGTCACACTGTATTGACTGTATTGCCTGGGGGCTTATGTAAAGTACCAAGACTGAACTAACATATTTGTCTACTTATCTGCTGCAATTAAAAAATAATAATAATGTATTTTTTTTTCTTTCAAAAATATACTGACAGCTCAAAAATATGCATATAATTTAATATCACACAATGAGTAGCTCCCGGTGCACAAACAGGTGCCTCTTGTCCAGTGTTGATGTTTTTTGTGATTTTGGGCCACTGTCACACATCTGTTGTTTGTCACAGTACATTAAACATGTGCTCTCATTTAGTCTTACCTCGCTTGTGAGTTGTGCTTTCCCAGCTGTGGTTTTCTCCAACTGTCTCAACTTTTTTGGTTAATTCAGTATAATATGCCATTACATAAACAAATGAGTACAGTATGTTTTAAGTAATAACATATTAGCATTATAGGGGACCATTATAAAGTCCTTAACTTTGGCAGGTCTAAATTGAGAGGAACAGTAGTTATCAGCGAGAACTGCCAGACTCTCTATACAGCAAGGATAGTTTATATGTTTTCAGGGTATTGGCGCAGCAAAAGTAAATCAGCCGAAAGCACCACTTCACTTTTAATTTGTACTTCTCAACACTCTTAGGTGAAATGTTTTTTAAAAAGTCAATACCTGTCATACAGTAAGAGAAATAAGTCACCAAAGTAATGTAAAAATGTCCTTCTCCTTTTTCTCCCAGTATTTTTTTGCAGACCCCAGGCACTTTTATCCACGCATATGTATTTTATGTAGTTGACACTTTCATTGAAAAATACTGTAGCGTGCATGGGAGCAACAGGGCTAGTGGATGACGTAATCACACAGACACAATAATTGAACAAACAAACAAATATACATTTCTGGCAGGGAGGATATTAACCCCCTCTCTGCCTTGTCACAATATATATATATATAAGATTTGATTTCCATTACATGAGAGTAGATGTTGAACTTCATGCTGATTTGAACTCGGCTCTCGCCAAGATAAGCACCAACTAAGATGAAGCTTTGTAGTAAACTAATGTGATCCATCTGCATCTCCATCCATTTGCGTTGTTTTCCATCTGATGATGTAGATATCCTTCTGTCTTGTGTTGACTGCTGAAGTGTAATGCTGGCTCCAGGGATCAGCTCATTTTGCCTCCCCAGCGCAACAGCACACACAACGGCTGCGATGCTGGCTCCGGGGATCAACCACAGTTCGGTCTCCCCAGCTCATCAGCATGACAACCATCTGGATTGCGCTAAGTCTTCAAGTGGGCACCTTCCATCCTCTGTGTTTCGTTGACTAGCCCACAACACCTCAAGAGGGCTCAACAGTGATTCTGGCATTCCAGCATCACCTCCCTCCATCCCCCACTCAGCTTAGCCCAGCTTACTTACCTGTACATCAGCGTTGTTTGCTTTCTATTGTGCTTGAGATCCCCATCCAGAATCTTTCCGTCTCAACCACAGCCAGTTGCTGCTCCTTTCTGCTACTTCAGATAAGTTTTTCACTGTGCGACACAACTCTTGGCCAGTGAACCCGATGTCTCTGAGAAACCGAGTTGTAGAGTGTGCCACAAATCCTTGACAACCCACCTCCACTGGGTAAACTCGGTCTCTCCATCCTCGCTGTTCCGCTTCAGCAGCTAGTTGAGCATACTGAAGTTTCTTCCTCTCATACGCCTCATCCACAGCATCTTCCCACGGCACTGTTAACTCTACCAGATGAACAAGACGTGCTGCTCCAGACCACAAGACAATGTCTCGTCGAAAGTTAGTGGTAGCAATCTCAGGTGGAAAAATAAGCCATTGACCAACATCTCCCACCATCTTCCAGTCTCTAGCAGCTTCCAGTTGTCCTGAGTGAGGCTTGGTTTTAACACCTTTTCTTGGTGGTTGCTCTCCTGGATGGAGGAATATTGTCTTTTGTGTGCAATGCTTTGATGGAACTGGTGGCAACTTATTGGTCAGGTTACGCTTGTCTTCCAATGCTAAGGCCAAACATCGCAGCACCTGGTCATGGCACCAAGTAAGCCGTCCCTGACTAAGACCCACCTTACATCCTGTCAAAATGTGCCTTAATGTTGCAGGCAATGAACACAAAGGACATGAGGGATCCTCACCCACCTAGAGGTTTAGGTTCTGTGGTGATGGGAGAACATGATATGTTGATCTGATAAGGAAACTGATCCTGCTCTGTTCTATTGTCCATAGGTCTTGCCAGCCGATCTTGCTTTGTTCCACTCTCTCCCATCTCATCCATTCTCCCTGCTTGGCCTGGGAAACGGCCTTTACACACCTGATCCTCTCCTCCTGCTTTTGCATCTCATTGACTACCAGCTTCCTCTTTTGAGCTGGGGTTGCCTTGTGCCACGTAGGAGGAGCTGAACAGAGACCAAAACCTCCTTTTCCATGCTGAACTCGCCCCATAATATCTCAAATTCGAAGGGCAGCCTTAGCGAAAAAAGCGAAAAAAGGCACTTTACAGAGCATTAAAAAAGGACCGAAAAGAAAGTACGCAGAAAGAGTACACGGAACTGCAAACGCAAGTCAAAAAGGAAGTTAGAAAGGCCAAGAGAGAAATAGAAATGAACATTGCTAAGGGAGCTAAAACCAATTCCAAAATGTTTTTCCAATATTACAACAGCAAGAGAACATTCAAAGAGGAGATTAAATGTTTAAGAGATACAAATGGCAAAATCGTAGAGGAAGAAAAAAAAATAGCAAATATGTTAAATGATTACTTTTCACAAGTTTTTACAAAGGAAGATACTGACAACATGCCCCACATGTCATCCAGTTCCTATCCAGTTTTAAATAACTTTAGCATAACTGAGGCAGAAATGTTAAAGGGACTAGGAACTCATAAAATAAACAAATCCCCTGGGCCGGACGAGATCCTCCCAGTAGTACTCAAAGAAATGAAAGAAGTAATTTACAAACCGCTAACCAAGATCATGCAGCAGTCTCTTGACACAGGGGTGGTACCGACAGACTGGAAAATTGCAAACGTAATACCGATCCACAAAAAGGGAAACAAAACTGAACCAGGTAACTACAGACCAGTAAGCCTGACTTCTATTATATGCAAACTTATGGAAACTATAATAAGATCCAAAATGGAAAATTACCTATATGGTAACAGGGTACTGGGAGACAGTCAACATGGTTTTAGGAAAGGGAGATCGTGCCTAACTAACTTGCTTGATTTTTTTGAGGATGCAACATCCATAATGGATAATTGCAAAGCATATGACATGGTTTATTTAGATTTCCAGAAAGCTTTTGACAAAGTCCCGCACAAAAGATTAATTCTCAAACTGAACGCAGTTGGGATTCAAGGAAACACATGTACATGGATTAGGGAGTGGTTAACATGTAGAAAACAGAAAGTACTGATTAGAGGAAAAACCTCAGAATGGAGTGTGGTAACCAGCGGTGTACCACAGGGATCAGTATTAGGTCCTCTGCTATTCCTAATCTACATTAATGATTTAGATTCTGGTATAGTAAGCAAACTTGTTAAATTTGCAGACGACACAAAAGTAGGAGGAGTGGCAAACACTGTTGCAGCAGCAAAGGTCATTCAAAATGATCTAGACAAGATTCAGAACTGGGCAGACACATGGCAAATGACATTTAATAGAGAAAAGTGTAAGGTACTGCACGCAGGAAATAAAAATGTACATTATAAATATCATATGGGAGATATTGAAATTGGAGAAGGAATCTATGAAAAAGACCTAGGAGTTTTTGTTGACTCAGAAATGTCTTCATCTAGGCAATGTGGGGAAGCTATAAAAAAGGCTAACAAGATGCTCGGATACATTGTGAAAAGTGTTGAATTTAAATCAAGGGAAGTAATGTTAAAACTGTACAATGCACTTGTAAGACCTCATCTTGAATATTGTGTGCAGTTCTGGTCACCTCGCTATAAAAAAGATATTGCTGCTCTAGAAAGAGTGCAAAGAAGAGCGACCAGAATTATTCCGGGCTTAAAAGGCATGTCATATGCAGACAGGCTAAAAGAATTGAATCTGTTCAGTCTTGAACAAAGAAGACTACGTGGCGACCTAATTCAAGCATTCAAAATTCTAAAAGGTATTGACAGTGTCGACCCAAGGGACTTTTTCAGCCTGAAAAAAGAAACAAGGACCAGGGGTCACAAATGGAGTTTAGAAAAAGGGGCATTCAGAACAGAAAATAGGAGACACTTTTTTACACAGAGAATTGTGAGGGTCTGGAATCAACTCCCCAGTAATGTTGTTGAAGCTGACACCCTGGGATCCTTCAAGAAGCTGCTTGATGAGATTTTGGGATCAATAAGCTACTAACAACCAAACGAGCAAGATGGGCCGAATGGCCTCCTCTCGTTTGTAAACTTTCTTATGTTCTTATGTTCTTATCTTCCACAGCTTTCTTTGCCGTCCATTTTCTTTCAGTTTTCAACACAGGTGCTGCCTCCCTTATGCATTTGTCACGTGAATCTACTAATGTCATTTCCAGTCGGACTTTGGCGCAATTAAACTTCTCGGTTAGAGCAGAGATTGGTAGCTGCAGTATTCCTTTACCATAAAGTCCCACTCTGCTGAGGCAGCATGGAACTCCCAACCCTTTCCTGACTTATGAACTGATTAAAGTTTCCAGCTTCTCAACTGTTGCCAAGGAAACCTTGTACACAGTCATTGGCCACAGCAGTAGACCAAACTGAAAGCACCAGAGTTTCAGTTTGCCTGGTAAAGCGCTGCTGTCTATGCTCTTCAACCCTTCCACTGCTTGTTGTCTAACTTCTCTCACACAAACTGTGTCCTTTAGATCCCCATCGTACCATCTCCCAAGACTTTTCACTGGCTTCTCGGACACTGTTGGTATTGCCTCACCATTAATGTAGAACCTTTTATCTACTACTTTACCTTTAATTATAGAGATGCTACTTGATTTAGTGGGCTTGAATTGTATTCGTGCCCATTCAATGTTATTGGTTAATTTGCCCAATAACCAATTAGTGCAGGCTCCGGTTGTAGTCATTGTTGTCATGTCATCCATGTATGCTTGAATTGGTGGTAGTTGTATTCCAGAAGCCAAGCGCTCTCCTCTGACTACCCATTTTGATGCCCTTATAATTACTTCCATTGCCATGGTAAAAGCCAGTGGAGAAATGCTACATCCTGCCATTAATCCAACTTCTAGGCATTGCCATGTAATGCTATATTCTGAAGTTGAAAAACTAAATTACAAATATCCAAAGTAATCTTTCACAAAATATGTTATTGTCATCGGTATGCTGAAAAATCAAATGCTGCCCAAAGAAGTTCATGTGGCACTGAACCATATGCATTAGCCAAATCCAGGATATATATATATATATATATATATATATATATATATATATATATATATATATATATATATATATATATATATAGGCAGGATTTGAACCCTAACTAGTCATACTTTCACTTCAACTACATAACCGCTATGCTACACAAATTCACATCTGAACCCTTTCAACACTAGGCTATTATTTACGTTTACCCTATTCAAACGGCAATACATTGCCTCAATATGGCTTGAACAATTTTGCTATTCCCGTAATGTGTGGTTTGTGTTTTCCATCACAATTAAAGTGGATTGAACTTGCATTAAAAAAACATGCCGTTAATAAAAACGATTGGGACAACCTTGACCCCCACCCCTTTGTCCCAATTGTTTCTTTTAACTTAGCTTGTGTTTTTGATGCAAGTTAAAAGAAACAATTGGGGCAATATTGGCCCCCATCAGTTTTACAGTTGTGTCTATTTGCTTTGTGCTGGGCAAGGTTGTCCTAATGATTTCTTGAAACTTGTCTTGTGTTTTTGGTAGAAGCGAGGCCGCTTGGTGTGCAGGGTGTCATACAGTGCAGGTTTGCGTCCTGGCTGTGCAAAGTAGTCCAATCTTTGCTGGTGGCTCCGAAGGGAGTGTCACATTGGCTCAGGCACTCCTGTGAGTTAGGGAGGTAAAACCAGGCTAGCCAGACGCCCAGTGTGCTCAGTGTCCTGCAGGGCTGGCCTTTGTCCTCCAGAGGTCGGTAGCTCGCTGACATCCACTCTCAAGTTCCTGGCTAAAAAAGGAAGCTGGCTTGGTCGTGGGACCGGAGGACGGCCACTGAACCTTTGGATCTCCTGAGCTGTGCGGGGAATTGCTGCTGCGATGAGGAGGAAAGAGATTGAGCATTCCAAATAGGGAGAAAATAATAATTGGACACACTAAAATTAAAAAAAAAGAGAGAGACCATGAAAAATAATATTTACATCTTCCAAATAAAGCTAATATTACATTGTGTGTGTTTGACTATATATATATATATATATATATATATATATATATATATATATATAGATATATATAATATATATAATAACAAATCGATATATTAGCTCAAATATGAGCGAGGCAAGTTCACATACCGTACTTCACCTCGCACCTGCAGGTCTGCTGGGAGGGACTGCTGCTTGTTTATAAAATATAATGTCCAACCAAGAGCCACAATTATGCAGGGAAAATATGGTCACAACCCCTGAATAGAAAAATTATATATTTTAAGATATTTATTTTTAATATTGTATGGTACACAAAATTGTATTTTACTGTATATGTGTAAAATAATAAATTATTATGTTGCAAGAATAATTATTAGTGTAAAATAGGTCTCGGGCATATGAGGAAGTTAGTGTACCAATATCACATAACAAGAATTTAAAATAGAGGTGTGCTACTACCCAGTTGCCTTTAATTTAGCATAGTATTTATCGGTAGGTATTAAATAAATCAATTCATTAACGTGTTGATTTCAAAACAAGAAAATCTGTTCTTTCCTTACCTTTACAACTCAGTACCAATCAGTGGCAATTAACTTCTGCAAAATATTTTCATGGTCAGTTTACAGCCTCAGTATATACAGCAGTAAACATGTCAATACACTTCCAATCAGCTTAATTGCCACTGATTGCTATTAAGTTGTAAAGCTTCTCTTCTTTTAAAGTCAATTAATGAATGGATTTACTAATACTTGCTGATAAATACTTCTTAATCGCAGTTACAAGTATCAGTGTGAGTAGCAGCATACTCCTAATTTAAAACCCTAAGCAACTGGAGCACTTGGTTTCTAATTTGGCAATTTTTACTGTTTTCTTATGAATATTATGTTGTGCAGCTAGACTTCATACAAAGTCCCATGTAACTAAAAATGACACATTATACCTTTAAGATAGGGGGCGGGGCTCTTATTGCGATTGACTGACGTTATTTGTTTTGAGGCGTGATCCAGGAAGTCTCTGAGAGTCCGTTGTATGTAACCCCTCGCTGTGTTGTTTCTAGGCACCGATCAGCCCTCTTCCTCCTCAAAGCCTCCACCGTTGGGTTCCAGGATCAAGCAGAATAAGAAAGGCCTTTATGACCAGCTGAGGGAACAATTGTATATGCATACACATATTTGCTTGAGTATAAATCAATACATTTAAACCCAAAACACAATAATGAAGGGGGGGGGGGGTTACTATGTACTACTTCTTGTCTGTACCGACCAGGATTTAGGACCCAGGGGAGACGTGTGCAGGCATGCATTCAGTGAGTGAGGCAAGTTCACATACAGTACTTCGCCTGGCACCTGCAGGTCTGCTGGGAGGGACTGCTGCTTGTTTGTTTGTTTGTATTAGTGCATGAAAAGAAAGAAAGTTTGGTTAAGATCAGGTTAACTTAGTTCACAGAGAACGGATTCGCTCTGTTTCACTAAACATGTTTTTATGATTCACTACACTGCCGCTGTGTACCTGCATTGCCATGCCTATCTTTCCCTTGTGGATTACAAACTAATGAAGAATGAACATTTAATTTGGACGCCAAAACGCAGAAGATCTCATTGCTACACTTCCCTCAAATGGGTGAGGTGTAGTTGACAAAGCAGCGTGTCCTTTTTTGTGTGTTTTAACTCACTACACCTCTTGCTCAATTAATATATTGCTACTATTTAAAAAATAATCGCTCCTTCTTTAAAAGAAAAAAGAAAATATTAGTAAAATAGTGTACGTTAGTGGTACGTTATAGCATAGTGGTACGTTATATTACCTGCTTGTTTGCCCCATTTACCCCCTTTGTTAAAACACTAAAGATTTTAGTGAGCAAACCGTCCCCATGAACAGCAGCACCCCAAAATATAGCCCATTATAACCAATACAGAACGCATGGGGGCACATCTTTTGAAGCCCAATTTACCCCCATTATACACCTTGCTCACTAAATATCGAGGTATCCCTAGATAGGATATCACACCTTCTTTGAAAAAAACACTAAAGATTTTAATGAGCAAGCCGTACCCCACGAGTAGCAGAACCCCAAAGTGTAGCCAGTTATAACCAATACAGAATGCATGGGGGCATGTCATTTTATGCTCCATTTACCCACCTTAGACGCCTGTAGCACAAACTCACTTGAGTGATCTCACCACAGGCACAGGAAGCAGCAGATTGGTGTTGAGGTCAATTAAAAGCTGTGAACTAATCTGCAGCTCTAGTACCCCTTCTGAAACAAAGAGCTGTACATCCTACTGCTAGCTTACCCCTGGGTTGCACAACTGTGTTCTGGATTGCTTTGTTCTGTTGTTTCTTCCAGGAGTACGAGCTTTTAAATGATCGTAAAAGCTTGCAGGTGAAATCTCAGCCCAGCAGGCATTCTGATACTTCTGGTTAGCAGAGGTTAGGTGGCAAGGTCCATATTTCCATAGACAACCACTGCACCTTCATGGTGAGCCTCATAGGACAGATTGATACACAGGGCCCTGTGATGCCTAGCTCCACACACTGAAGCTGGATAAAACTACAATGGAGGTTGGTTTCAGACACTGTAAAAACCCCAGATGGTTTAGTTTGGTATTTCTAATGTTGAAGGTCTTATTATCTCTCGCTGTGGGTGTATATGTATATTTAAAGGGGATGGTTAAAAATGTCACCCCCTGGCTTCATAGGTTGCCAGAAAAAAAGTGCCCAAAAATTATCTGGTATTTCATGGGATTAATCTAGAATCTTAGTGAATGAAGCATTTTAATGGTTCTGAATGTTACTTCCTTCCTCTCGGCTCCACCTGCTGTCAGGAGAGTCAATGAGGGAAAACTTCCCAGCTGAAGCCTCACTGAGGATTGTGACGCACTACCCCTCACTGTCCAGCTTCTCCATGGTGCAGGGCTTCCTAAGGAAGTGGTTCGGAGAGGCTGAGCTGGCTTGTTCCCTTCGGGCCCTGGGGCTGACCCCCAATGTGGCCCTGTGCATCCAGGACACTCCCCTGGAACCAGCAGAGACCCCCACAGTCACACCCGCAGTCAGCAGCCCAGACGAGCCTGAAGACTCCCCCCCCCGGACCCTCTTGTCCCCGTGCCATAAGCCACAGTTGGGGGTGAGTGGAGTTGCTGATCGGCACTGGGGCAGGGAGCGAGCCAGAAGAAGGTACTAATTAGGAGTAGGCAGAGGAGCCACCACCTTCACCACCCCAGTCCCCTCCTCTGCCATTCCCCCTTCTGGAGGTGGCCTTAGTGAATGCTGGAATACACAGTGGCTGGCATCTGCTGTCAGTGCAGTCTCACTGCTGGGGTAAGCATGAAGACCTCTTCTACTACTACTACTGGAAGTGCTGCACAACAAAATTAATTCTTTGTTTCATGTATGTTTGTGTACCAATTAGGAGCAGAAACTCTGAAGATGAAGAGGGGAACTGTCAAGGAAATTATATAATAAGCATTTCTCAGATATTTAATTCAAACTATTGTCTGTGTGACATGCTGTGGTGATTGGGTTGTCAACACTGATTCCAGAACATTCTTAACCAGATCTACTTCAAAGCTTGTTGATTTGACCAAGGCACAGGCCGAACTGTGTTAACTCTTTGAAGCTCACCTTCCAAAATGCTGTCTGATTGTCTAGTCTCCTAAGGTGTCATAAAACTTACCAAGCCAAGCTATAGTGACTATGCAGTTGTACCATTTTTTTTTTTGTTAAAAGTTAGTTAAAATGCTTTAAGAATCATTTTTAATTACGTAACTTGTAGACACAAGTGTAATAGTTATTCTAAGTAAGTTTCCCAATAAACCTGAATGGTTTATTGTGTTTCAAATGAATATTATAAAATAGTAACTATTTATGAATATTATCCTTTGACTGTATTATGATGTGTTTTATATGCTTGTAATCATAATTTTGTATAGTGAATGAAACTAAAATTTATATGCTTCTCTAATGAATGTAACTAAAGTTATATTGAATAGGAGGTTTAAATGATAAATGTAAAATCCTTTGATAATGAAATAGTTGGATACATTCCATTTCTAACATACCATTGTTGTGTGACATGCAACTGTCTATCAAATATTGTGAACCAATGGAAGGACTGCCAAGGACTTGTTTACAGTACAAGGGAATCCCTATACATCGTGTTATTTAAACTAAAAACCAGGATTTTCATATCTCTGGATTCGATCTTCAATCTCATCGCTCTCAACTTATCAAACTCCGAAGTTCTTCAACGAAGACGCAATGATGTAATCTTCAAAGCTGTCCCGGAGAAGATGGGCTCCCTCCGGAATGACAAAAGCTTTTGCCTACAGACTTCAAGAAGATACTGCGCTGCTGCAAAGCTATCTTCTGCAGAGAGGACAACCGGGTTAAGAAGACTTTGTTTTAAACATTGCACCAACAGAATAAGTATCAAACTTATATTGTGTGTTTACAAGTAAGCGAACTGAAGCCATGCTATTGATATTGTCACAATACATAATCTGTGTCTATTCAACTAGATGCTAAAGAACATGAACATGGTCACCTGCATAAAAACCTGCAGCTCACTGCACTCTGCACTCTGGTGGGTGTTCTAGAGGACAGAACGGCAGCGAGAGAGGAAAACTAAACTAAAACAAAAGAGAAAGGATCAGTGAAGGCAACAACTGCCCAGTCTGACATTAGTCACACCGCTTTTTGTTTATATTTGTATTTTTGTGAATGGCTATGTAGTTGATGCATGCACAAACAAAAACCCTACAAATTGCAATCAGTTAACAGAGACAGACAGGCAGTACATGGAGGTGTGGGACTAATCAGTCTCTCCTAATTCTCAACACTGCTTATGTTTGTAAGAGTCTGACTGACCGTGTTTGTGTTTGTTAGGTGCTGGGCCTGGACAGTACACAGGTGGGAGATAATGTGGTTACGCTGGGGCTGGTCCACTGTAAACAGCTGCTGAAGATCAACCTGAGCCACACCCGCATCACTGGCAAAGATGAGGTACCGGGATTGAGGGGGGCTGTGGGTGATAAGAATGAATGAACATAGCGGTTCATAGCTATAAGTTTTTCTTTATAATGTTTTCAGGTCTGAAATACCTCTGCCCAATGAAGCTGAATCAGGTGAACCTGGACAGCACAGGCGTTACCCTCTCAGGAATAGCCAATCTGATTTCTTTCTGCCCTGACATCATCAGTATCCGGGCAAACAATCTACGGGCCCTTCCACATGTTAGTAATTGTCTTGTTTGTTAATCACCAGACAGCTAACACGTATCTGGCACTATCGCTTTGGGCCAGCAAAAAGCTGGAACAGCACTACACCACAGTCACAGAATATACCTGTTATCACCCATCACGAGCACTAATACACACACCCCGGACTGGTGACCGTGTTTAGTATTGTGGGGAGGATAAGCATTATTATTTGGACTGTAAACCCGTTGTTACTGCTCTGCGCATTACACATTGGTGTGTATTGCCAGGGGTTATTCTTTTGGTCACCAGACCCGGATTAAAAAGAGAAAATAAACCTTTCCAAACCGGATTACAAACGTTTTTGATTATTCCTGCACTGCCTCACCTCTGCACCTGTTCACAATCAGCAGCCACTTTGCCACACATGGTTGCCAATCTACAGCCAGTTACTTTGGCAATTTTATATCTAGCTAGGCACTATATGGCATTTTTAACAGATGCTCCATCAGTGGAGCAGTTTGAATTTCATAGTAGCTGCATTTTCACTCCCTAAGAGAACAAAACAAATGGTTTTGTCTTGACCCGAGTAGAATCTTTGAGCTTAAATCCATGTTCCTATTGAATGTTCAATGTTAAAACATGGGAGACCAAAACTGTGTACAAGGAGGGTTTCTGTTAACAAATGTTACTACTGTGCTTTTGAATGAATGGCATTGTGTTAAGGTAATGCGTTTGGTAATGTTGTAGTTAATTTGGTTTGGATGTAAGATTTAACGGAATTATTATTGCTTTATTTTTCTTAAATGCCAACCCAGGGTTTATGAAACTTGCACTACAATCAGACCAATCTGTACTGGAGGGTTTGGCTGTTTATTTTAGGGGGAGGGGGTCTCAATGACTCAAAAGCTGTAAACCAAGATGAATGCTTACTTTTCAAAATGCACTCATATTTTTTGGACTGTGTATTATTTGTTTAAAGGAGTTGTATAGATAATACTGTATCTGGTTTGCAAGTGCAGGTTTGTTTAAACTGTAATGTGTGGTCTTTTGGATATTAGAATATCAATTAAACCAACATTTGAAATACTGGAATGTCTAAAAGACTTTTTGTTTGGTTGAACATTATCAAAGAATACACCTGTTAAGTTTATATAAAGATTTTACTGCAGTAATAAACAGAGGTACTTATTTGCAAAGAAAGCTGTAGAGCTTGAAAGTGAAATAAATGGTCTGCAGTTTTTCTGTAAATGTTTGTCTCAGACACACAGTATAATTCTGGAAGGGCATTAGATCTTCAAATGATAAGGCTTGGTCTTTGGCACCTCAAAGCAGGATTCTGTGTTGGCTCGGTTAAAAGCAAGATTCACTGGTCGTCAGCAGTTTTGATTGAAGGTCTTTCCCAAATTAATTCTCTTTGTGATATCATAGAAATTAGCGAGCACTTGGCAGCCGAATGAGCATTTGATTAAAACAGAAATGTCATCTACACTATCAGTGCTTATCAGATAGGTAGTGATTTTATCAAAAATTACTTCATACAAGGAATTTGGAAAGGTGCTTACAGTGGAATTTCAGTGGAATAGTGTTTTCATTTAATTAAAACACTAGGCTTGGCAAGTAAACAAGGTGTGTGGAAATCTGCTTTTGTAGGCAACTTTTAGAAACAAAGAGGTCAGTTTTAGTCCAAGCATGGTACAAGTTAATATAAAGCTATTTTATTTAACAGGTTTTTTATAGCTTATATTTAAATGGAAATAATTGAACTAGCCACTATATGCTTGTTCAAAGGCTTGTCATAAACCCCTACAGTCTTTTCATTCCACATTTTGTTTATATATCTGTATATGAAAGTAAACCAAACTGAAAAGGTGATGATATATGTTACTCAGAAGGAATATAATAGGCCCAGGTTAATATAATCATACAGAAAGTTGATGTTAAATATATAAAAACAGCATCTCTTTTGGGATCTTTGGGATCCTGTGAACTTTGTTTCACCTGCCTTTTTAGAGAAAGGAGGAGTTAGGAAAAAGAGAGACAAATCAGTTTCCAATATTTTGGAAAGAAGTCTCCAATTAGTTTTAAAAGGAGTTGACCGGATCCTTCTAGAATATATCACTAACTCAAACATAGGTACTATCAAGGCAGATTGATGATCAGATTTAATAGGGACTCCTGATGTATTCAATGGAGGGAAAATCCTATATAACCCTAGAGCAAGACCCCATTCAATACCATTACTCCTGATCTTGCAAGCTGATGTGATGCATGCTCTGAGGGCCTCCGAAAAACTGACTGCTGTTCAGAAGTCTTTGCCTTTTGAAGACAGTTCTTATTTTTCATATATCCTACACTACTCTTCCATATACTGGAAGGGAAGCATACATTTTAATTTAATATCTCTTTTATATTGGGATGCATTGCTATAAGGTATAGGATTTTTATTTTAGCTGTAGAGAGTGATATATTTAACGTTTTAGAACGTAGCGGTGGGTGCTTTAGCTTTTTGCATTTTATAGCCTGAAAGCTAAGCATATGATAACCATACCTGTATTACTGTATTGAAATACTAATGTTGTTAAACCTGTAAAGGCACCAGATTGCCTCGACTGCTTATTACTTGGGATTTATGATGGTCTGCGCAACCAACCAATCCAATTTTAAAGCATTTAATAAACCGAAAGAGCACTACTACTGCTCTGATTCATTAATATTTCAAATTAAATGAGTCTGTGTGATTTTCTTGAATATTAAAAAGTTGTCTGGACATATAGCACATCCAGTTCACAAACAAAACCACTTACAGGAGTAAGTCTCCCCTGGGTTTAAGAGTGTGCTCAGAGCATATATATCAATAAAAAGAGTTTGTGCGAATTCTGACACCAGAGACAAGAATGGTATTTCCGTGCAGATTTTATTATTTAGAAAAAAGTAAACACAAAATGACAAAACAGAGGCAAAAGCAGGAGGAGAGGATGAGGTGCATGAAGGCAGTTTCCCAGGCCAAGCAGGGTGGATGGACGAGATGGTAGCGAGTGGAACAATGCAAAATCGGTTGTCAAGATCAATGGACAATGGCACAGAGCGGAATCAGTTTCCTCATCAGGTCAACATATGATGATTCTCCCATCACCAAAGAACCTTAATCTATGGGTAGGAGAGGATCTGTGGTGTCCTTTATGTTCATCACCAGCAACATTAAGACAAATTTTGACAGGATGTAAGGCAGGTCTCAGCCAAGGACGGTTTATTTGGCGTCATGACCAGGTGCTGCAATGTTTGACATTAGCATTGGAAGACAAGTGTAGCATGACAAACAGGTTGCCACCAATTCCAGAAATATATGATGCACGAAGAACAACATTCCTCCATCCAGGGAAGCAGCCACCAAGAAAAGGTATTAAAACCAAAACTTGTCTAGGACAACTGGAAGCTGCTAGAGACTGGGAGATGCTGGCAGATGTTGGACAACGACTTATTTTCCCACCTGAGATTGCCACTACTAACCTTCAACCTGATATTCTCTTGTGGTCTGGATCAGCACCCCTTATTCAACTGGTAGAATTAACAGTGAAGCTAACCCGTCCAGTTAATTGTTTATGCCTCGGTGAGATTAACCCTTCTTGTATTAGGGACTGACCACATCCTGTATGCAAGAGATCCTGGGTTTGGGTGCCATCAACTGTCACAGGAAGGAAAAAACTTGTCTGCTGGAGTGACTGAGGTAATTGAACATTCTTATTTGGACGGATGAGGTCACATTTCATAGTGGTGCAATCCCGATCAATGTGGCCCACCTCCTGGCTTCAGTGGACCTGGTTTTCGCCATGAAGCTTCCAATGGAGGTTTGAACACCAGAGCCATCGGCGGAGCTCGACAGTAGGGTGGCCATGCAAGACATTGGTCTGACACTGCAGCAGCCTGTGGGTAGCCCCACCCTGCCCTGGTACTCAGGCCAGGAGCTCCCTCTGCCATGCTCCATGCAAATTCCTGGTTTCCCTTTCCCCCCAGTCCCTTCGCCATCAGCTCACGGGGTTGATGCTGGAGTACCAGGTTGTCCAGTATTGCTCAGCCAACTATATCACTCGGTCCAGAGTTTCGGGTTCCTAGTGCTGAACCCACAGATGAGGTCCTGGAGCCAAGCATTCCAGGAACCGCTCCATGATGACCGCCACCATCCTGTCCTTGGTCATTGCGTCCAGGTTTAGCCAACCCACCACGTAGTCCTGGAGTCTATGCACAATTACCTGGAGATGTTTCATGTCCGAGAAGACTTCCTCCTGAAACTTTTTTTGGTAGCCCCTTGTCATGGCCCCCACTTTATTTAGGATGGCCACCTTGAGAGTGGGGTAGTCCATCATGGCTGTGGGGGACAGGGTTCTTGTTGCAGCCTGTGCCTCCCATGTTAACTGCGACAGGAGGTAGCTAGCCCACTGTGTCTGGGGCCATTGGCCTGCTATTGTCATGTGTGTGGGTAGTTTCACTGAGAGGCACAGGAGTCAGATGATTTCTTTGAAAACGCTGCACAGGCACACAGGCACACAGGCTTTATTTCTCCACAAGGGGGAACCCTTGGGCCATGGCTGCAATACCGACTGGTAAATATGCTTCTGTTCACTGTTCAAAGGGGTTTTACCAACAATGGTATTTGGGGTTTCACAGTTCTTAACGCATGCACTGGTGCTACAAAATAATAGTCAATAACAAAAGGCGAAATAAAACACTCCAAATAAAAGTGCTGCTATAAGCAGGGTCTCACTACTTCCGCTAATCTGCGAGGCACAAGGTTTTAGTGAGTCTCCTATTCCCTCACCACTTTAAAGGGTTTGTCCAGATTCCCACTGAGCTAACACAATTCATGTGCCAGGGACTCTACTCTTCCAGTATGGGTAGGTAAACAAAACCAAATTGAGTGGCTTTCTTCTTCAGCTATCTTCACTGCCTTTACTTATTCTCTATGACCACCTGCTGCTTTACCGTGCACAGGCAGCCTTTCTTTTACTGTGTCTGTAGATGGGCGTTCTCTTTTTGTATTCCAGCTCTCCAGCCAGAGCCTACAGGAGGAACAAAAACCTAAAACACTACTTGGTTCACAGCAAATGCTTCAATAAAAACAATAAACATAGACCTAAATACTTTAGGCAACTGAAATACATAACAAACCCTTCTAATAATATAACTGTGACAAAGTGCCAGCCCCTATGTATATTGTCTGTTATATGTTGCGTGTGGTGTGTTAAATGTTGTGTATAGGCATTGGTACATGGGATGTAAACGGGTCTGTGTTTTAACGTGTGTTTAGAAATTATTGTATATATATATATATGATATATATATATATATATATATATATATATATATATATATATATATATATATATATATATATATAAAAGTCAAAGGCAACAAATACAATCACACAAACCCATTTTACAGCACAATCTGTGAACATGATTAAATAAACAATTCATTTCAGCGTTTTGATGTCTCATTACAGTTACCAAGAAGAGTAAACAATGAAGATTCAGAGTGAGGTGTCTTTTGATGTGATTATGAATTTAATGTAACTAACTAAATGTTGCCCATGAATATAAACATATTTTTCTGTCTATCGTATACAGACGGATATATAGATTTGTATGGGTCTCAGTATTGATATGGGAATTTGTACATTTTTAGTCAAGATCTTCCCTTGTCATCACCCTGAAATCCCTGGTGTTGCACCTGACCGAACCTGTAAGATATAGTCTGTTGAATCCAAATTTTTCTAAAAGAAAAAGATAATGTTAATTGGATACTTTATGTAATATACATATCCCTCACACAATCTGCTGGTATTGTGCTGATCAGCTTCATCAATAGTTAATCACACGCTTGCACCCAAGCTGAGATCACTGTGGCATTGCTTAGTATTTTCAGATCTAGATCACGCACAGCGGGGTGGAAAGGAATGGCATTTAACTTAGTGATGGGTGACTGGCTGCTTCCCAGGGGCACGGACATTCTGGAGCCTTTCAGTTTTACACTGTCGAAAGAGAAGGCCTGGGAGCTGACTCACAAGCAGCCATGGAAAGGCATTTTTGCTCCATTCGTTTCCCACACATGCAAAATGAGCCAAACATGTCATACTGTCTATGTAATGCACAGATTGTTGCACCATCACAGACCATGGCTACGCCCCAGGCCTTCTACACAATACTTCTAGGCTGCATCTATGACAACCGCTCATTTAGATATGACTTGTAACTCTAACCAGGCCAGGAGTAGCCTCTCGTACAGATATATTCAGGCAAATGCACAAAGCTAATTAATTTAGTGTGTAACTCAAATACAGCAGCTACAAACAGTAGTCAAGAGAACAAGGAGAACTTGTACATTGCCTAGTCTATAATATTGAATTACAACTTAGGAGGCAGAAGTGAATTGTGTGGTTTGAAAACAGTGTAAGCCATTAAAAAAATCTCATCCAAATCTACTGAAACTTTGCATGGATATTTCTCATAAGATATTGCTAAAAACATGCTGTAGAGGTAGACCACAGTGGCCTACATTTTCACTGTACTGACATTTTTGATTTATATCCTTGTTAGGTAATGAGAGTGTTACATACATATAGATATATTTTTCATCTGATATAAATTACTGTAATGAATGTGTTTCAGACTCAACTCTTTGAATCCTATAAGCAGGGAGAAATGTTTCAGCAAGGCTGTTTAATCACTGCCTAGTACGACCAGAAAATACAAATGCATCCCTCTAGTTCTGTCCCCCTTTTTTCTGGCTTCTCATTAGGCAAAAGACTTATTAAAAATCCTGCTTTATCAATAAATGAATCATGACAACATCAAGCCCCCCAGCTACCCTTTAGATCTTTTGCAAACATGCACTCCATGGTGAGTTTAATATTCATGGGCGGTAACCTCTTCGTTTAGAACAAATTCATAGATACACCGTGAGGGACCAAGATCTTTTATTGATGCGATCTCACATTGAAGTTCACTCCCAGAGCATCTTCAGTGATTACTCTCCATGGTAGCTGTTAATGAGTCATCAAAGCACTGGCTTCAGTTGTGCTTTTATTTGCTGTTCATGGAGCATGCTTCTTTGAAAAAAGTGCAAAGCAAATAAGCACACATGGAGAACTGAGACAAATAGAAAAGTGAGTCATAAGTGGTGTCCTTGCCAATTAGACCAAACTGTATTTAAAATGTGTGCTTTTAGAGCATGCCCAGAGCTTAAACCCTAGAAACATGGATGGAAACATGTTGGGATCTCAAGTTACCAATTAAGTTACAAAGCATAGCAAAGAAATTATGACTGACTGAGTAAGACATGAATTCATTATGGCAAGAGGACCAAATGCAATATTTATTTGAGAAAATTATCTGTTAAGAGCACAAACATTTTAAAAAAAGGTGCCTATGGCAGGTGAAAGCTATGCCAGTGTAAATATTCTGGGGAGTTTGGCAGGGATTGGGTTAATTTCATCCCTGTTGAATACACTTGTACAATGTGTCTGGGTCTTGATTGAATAATTGATCATCAATCAAGTCCAGGCACATGGCATAAAAGGGAGGAAAACTCTTTTGTTTGGTGGCAGAGTTTAAGGAGAAAGCCATCAGTGAATGGGGGATTGGCCCAGTCTGGTGGCAGAGTTTGCGTTTCTGTTGCTTGACTTGTTTTGTTTGAACCTTTCTTTTTTGGCCCATGTGCTTCGGTTCTTTGTTTATTCTGTTTTGTTTACAAAAGTGTGCATTGCACTTAAAACTGCAGCTTCCTGACTCTGGGCTTGCTCTCCGGTTGTTGACCAGCCTTCACTGCAACAGTACCCTGCTACAGTGCCATTTTCAAGTTGTACTTTGCTATTTTAATGGCTGTATGTTTTTATTAAATGATATTCCAACTGAAATCATATCCTATCTCGGTATTACCCCACAGCAATCCAAAATTTAAAGTAGTTGTAGCTAAGAAAATAATTTCATGAATCTTATCTGTCATGCACCTTTGTTCACCATATAGGTTTTGTATGGGTGCTTTTGAAGGAAACAAATGTTATAGAAAAGTAAATTTTTACTTTGGTAAGAAGTCAGTGATACTAGAACAAACAATAATAAAAACATTATTTGTGACCGCTGTACCCATCTACGTTTTGTGCACGTGTATTATGCACCTTTGCTGTGGTAAAGTTTTACAGGGGAAGTGAGGTGTGCAACTGTAGTTTCTGCTCCCTCTGCAGCCCTATTCAGAAACAATACTAGAGTTGGACAGAGAACACACACATCAGGATATTAAACAGAGGAGCATTACAGCTCTGCCAGCTCACTTTTAGTTTGTCAGATTACTGGAGGTAAGTGTTTTTTAGTGACCACGTCATTTCGTTTGGCTGTGTGTGGTATGATTTACAGGATTAAACGTGGGTGATCAGTTATGAGTGTTTGAGTCTATGAAGGCCGGGATAACCCATTCTGGTGATGTCAGACGGAATACTCGTTTTGTTCCTATTGACTGGTGGTCTTCATCACAAGCCCACCTCTCAATGATAGCTTGCTTGTCAGTCTGTATTTGATACACCAAGACTGCAATGGAAAATATCTCCATCTGTATTTCTCAATTAGTTACATCTCCTTTCCATTTGGAAGAGTCTTCATAATACATCTGAAAAGCAAATGTATTTATTGTCAGATCGACACATTATGCTAAATAAACCTGGAAGCAGAGGGCTCCCAGCTGAGGGAGGGGCCTAGCAGCCTGTCATCACATGTACAAACTGCCGAGATGACGTCTGCTTCGAAATGCTTATCAAGGTGAAAAGAACGTGATTTATCTGTAAGGACAGACCTTGTTAGTAAGGCATAAGTATAATTGAATGGATTGTTTAATCCATGGCCATGGTCCAGATGTGCATGTAAATTCTATGCCATTTATAAACAAATAAAAACAAATTGAGCTAAGACAAAAACAAAACAAAAAAAAAAATCCTACAGCCCGCGATATTTAACCTGACCCAACTCTGCATAGCTTCATATCTGATATTGTCCATGTTGGTAGGACCAGATTTATGCCTATTAGTTATTGAAATGAAAAGGCGAGGATGATATTAAGAAGCTAACAGCAATAATCATTTTGCTGCCTCATATTGAACAACCATATATTTTATTGGTATATATACTGTATGTTTATAGATGATTCACACAATATATTGTCATAGGTCATGTAATTCAACAGAACAAATACATGTTTTAGCCAATACTACAAATATATGTTGTACTGTCTATAGAGTACTCTCTAAAGTAAAGCATGTGCTAGAAAACACAAATGCCGCACAGAAAAAAAAAAAAAAACTGATTATCAACTAATTTAAAAAAATCATATTAGATACACTGTTTATAATGTAAGTGAGTCCATGATTACTGTGGTGGCAAGCAATGCATTCTTTACTGTTGATTCCCATTGCAGTGGAAGAATAATGGCAGTGAGATGATGGGCACTGGCAGCTTTGGAATTCATTAAAAGATTTATTGTAATACCTTCACAACGAGGCGCTCTAATAGCTGTAATCAGTAGTCTGGGCCCTATAGCTTTACTTCATTATTTTTAACGTAATGCTAGTAATGTTAACACCATGTGCATCTGGTGGTTTGTATCATAAAAGCTTGTATTGCTCAGGTCCACATTGTTCAATCCTTTTCTTCAGAATACAAACCCTACGCAGTACATAAAAACTGGTTCCCAAAGGGACTGAACATTTCTCGATGCCTAAGGCAGGTGGCTGCTTATCCAAGGGAAATGGGCCGATTTGATTTGATCAGCCTTTACTCTGCTGGGTTTAACCACAGCTGGATTTTTAGAGAGCATTTTACATTTAATCTGGCAACATGAGCAGTAAAACACAGAAGACGTTGGTGATCATACAGCAAATGTGCTTATTTTTCATTGGAACTTCAAATATAGTACAACATACTTACAGTAGTGTTCATTAATAAAAAATATCAGTAAGTACAGTCTGTTGTACATGTACAGCACATTAGAAGAATTATAAATATATGAAGGTTGTTCTGTATTCTTTAATGTCAGAAACTTATATACAAACTTTCCAAAGTGATATTCAGTGAAGAATTTGACTTAAAAAAGTGATTAATATTAACCGGAGTGTGACAATAACCAAAGAGATATTATCAGGAACCTGTCCTCATTGACTGCTATTATCTGCTGGACATTGCAATGTGTTCCCTAAGAGGCCACTAGGTGGCACCATTCAATTACACAGTTTCTTGTGTCACAATCTTAAATGCAAACATTTTAAATTAATTTTAATTGTACCCGATATTTAGGAAAAATTAAATGTCTAAATTAAATGTCTAATATTATATATATATATATATATATATATATATATATATATATATATATATATATATATATATATATATATATATATATATATAAACCTTTTATTTTTAAATTGGGAAAACATGTAAATCTATTCCACAGATTTAGATCTGGGGATTGAGCTGAGCCAGGACGGTGGCCAAAGTCTGTCTCATGAGACTTGAATCTAGACGATACTAGCGCAACAATCCCAGTGGAACTACATCACTGAATGTAAACAAACAAGTTTTTCTGATAAACTACAGAAAATGTACAAAAGACTATGGAAGAATGTAGGAATAATATATATTTCTGTAAAATTGAAGATTCTGGGACACTACGCTAAAAAAAAAAGGCTTATGTAGCCAAAGTTCCTCACTGCGGCTGCCTAGATGCCACATGCTTATTGCTTAAGCGCGCCCTTGCGCTTCTGTGTATTTAAGGTAGCTCAGACTTGGCAAACTGCTGCAGTTCAGAACTTATTGTTCTAAATGTTTCCACTTTGAGGCTGAAGTGTTGGCTCATAGTACCAAGCATATCATGTGACCCTAAATGAAAACCACATGTAGTAAAATGCTTCTGTTTGGAAAGCAAGAGGTTCTGTAAGCGTGCAGCACACATTCCAAGATACTTAGTTCACACATTCAGAAAGCCAAATAAAACAGTGAAACAATAAATTATACAAGACATATTGGATCAAGCTGATCCTGCTGTTTAAATATGTATCAGAGTTTGCACACTGTTGACAAGCTTTTAACACACGTAACACGCACTCTTAATATGAAAATGTGGGCTGTTTCATCAGTGTTTCTAATCAGATTTGATTTTTGTCTTTATAGACGTGTGTTAGCAAAGCAAAAGTTTAAAAGTGAATCCAAATTTATATATATATATAAAGCGCACATGTCTGTTTGTGTGTAAGGGGATTGTTGGAGTCATTATTGATTAGCTGAGGGCCACAGTTGTTCAAACAACACTGTCCTTTTTGTATTGCAAGCCAGGTTCTTGGTGAGTTGGGAACCGTCTTCAGTAATGACAGACATGGTACAGACTTGCTGGCACAGTCACAGACATGCAGAGAGAGGCATACACTCTTAACACACTACAGCCTTTGCTGGCAAAAATACAACCAATCGTTTTCGGCATATGAGGATAATATACTTAAATTAGTGACTGCTATTAAATGATCATTATCTACGCACCAGTGTCACCTTACTTACAGTCTGGTTAAAGCGGTGATGGCCTCGGGGGGGATCACCGAGGTGGATAAAGCACCAGGCCCCAGTGATGGCAATGGTGCTATCTGTCACATGGTTCCCTGAGACAGGTGTTAATTGCAACCAAACTGTAATCAATTAAGGCACAAGTCCTGGAAGACTATGTCAGTTTGACTCTGGGGGACCGGAGAAGGGGAGAGTTGGTTTTTCAACAGTTTGATAAAATGCTGCTAGGCCCCATATAGCTGTATGTTCTTTAGCTTTGATCTGCCACTTACACATCAACTAAGCTCTCACTGCAAGGGCCAGTCTATTAACCCTCATAGGGGAGTCCATGTTGTATCACCCACTGGTTACTTTATGGTAAACTCCATTACTTTCCTATGAATACATGGCTGTGTGGTCTATTTAATACAGGCCTTTGCACTATATTGTATGTATTTTTATTTCTGTTGGGGGCAAAAATGTATAGAATACATTTAGAGTAAAAAAAGTATCCCTTTGACACCTAAGTACATTTTTTGTAAATCTCCATCTTTGCATTTACTTTGTGATCCAGTCACTTGTGGATATTCAACACAAATCTCCAGTCACTACTGTATAAGAAACTGACTTCATATCTCATGTGTTTGTAATTAATGAAATTGATTACTAGAACATACTGTAGGTATAGCATCAAAACCAATGATAAATACTACTAAAATCTTCCCCTGGGATTGGTAAATAATGCCCTGATTATACGACCATTATTAAGAAGAGCTTGTTGATGATGTAGATGATGAAGATGAAGTTGCTAAGAATGTGAATCACATATCCAATTGTTTTGTTTTTTTTTTTAGTTATTGTAGCTAATTATCAAGGGGGTATTCTCACCACCTAGGATGAAAGGGTTAAAATGAAACAGTACAATAGAAAGATTTTTTGCTGAACAGGGCTGCAAATAAAATGGAAAAACAATTCTGTAACACACACACTATGGTGTAAATGAGTTGGGCCTTCATATGACTAAGACTATATACTGTATAACAATGGAGTAACTCTGTAATTAACAGTTCCGGTGTGCAGGACTTGACATGACAGAGACCCAGATTTAAGATTTAGTGATAGTAATAATTTAGAAGTGGCCATGCATCACATTGTAACAATTTAAACACCTTGAAGATGACATTTTAAGTCAAACCAGTGTGACCCTGGCTGCCTGGGGAGGTGTAATGCCTTATTGACACTATTATGCCACGGTTTTATTATTTTTGTTTGTTATGCCACGGTTTTATTATAATCATTGCAAACCTCAGTTAAATCTACTTCAAATCTGAAAAGAGAGTTGAATATGGTAAGAACAGAGAAGCCCTTACTATCAGTTTTACAAATGAGACCCAACAGCAGTTTAGAGTAGTTTCAAAATCTAGATATGTTTATTATTAAATGAAAACATCCATTTGACAAATACTTGTGAATAGGGCCTAATGTGACTAAAATGCTATAGAATGCAAAATATTCCAAATTCTCCTGATATTAGTATATTTATATTGACTGCAGGGGCAATAGCTATGTGGTACAGACCCTGACTTCCCATCCCTTTACCTGCTTCTATTCCTACAGGGAGATGAGAGGTTGCTCCCCCCTCTCCCTCTCTACTCATCATTTAGCAGAGCCTTTCTGAAAAACACCATCTGTAGAGATTTATTGACTGTCTGAAATTACTATAGAAAGAAGACATATTCATTTTATGTACCATTTGTAATTCGGTAATATGAAAGAATTGGTCAGGGGTCTGAATACTTTTGCAAGGCACTGTGTGTGTGTGTGTGTGTGTATATATATATATATATATATATATATATATATATATATATATATATATATATATATATATATATATATGAATAAATATTAAGATCCAGTTAGCAGTTCCTGTCTTCTCCACAGGGTGATCCAACTTTGTGATAGAAAACAGACTAACATTAGATTGTAGCTCTTAACAAGCATACTCACAATACCCTGCTGTTGTCTATGGCTTAGCAGGCATTGAACAATGAAACCCATGAAAAGCCATTGCTTTACAAGGGACTCAAGTCTCCAAGCTTAGCTCAACTATTTACAAAATACCCACAATTGCCTCCAGACAACCAATACATGTTTACTATTCAACATTAGTAACTTAGATTTGACCCTTTTTTATACTGGATAACAGTTTAATAGCATATTTTTACACCTTCATGACCCCTTTTAACGCATCATTAACTTTAAAGCTAACTGGAGAGGAGTAAGGCACTATTGCCCTGCTTTATAATACTTCCTGACAATTTGCATGTGAAGTTTCACTTCTGATATGTTAGTATAATATGCAGTATTTAAGACAAAGTGTAGCCCACTGAAATATTTATATCATTCTCCTGAGGACAAGCCTGAACAGAGTATAATCAAATGAAATCCAGCATTGAGGAAATACAGGTTTGACAGCGCCTTCACATCCATTGAAGATAAGCATGAGAATACAAATAAAAACAGACTTAAAAACACCAGCTCATCCAACATTATAAACCTGTTTATTGTTCCAACTGAAAAATACCGGAATAACCACAAGTCAGTACTAATGTAAAAGAACATTAGAGAATAAAATATCTGTTGGATCTTTTCATAGCTATCTAGCAAGCTACTAAAGGCAGTGCTTTATTCCCATTTTCCCCCCCAAGGAACATATTACAGTTTTCAATAGTTCAATAGTTTGTAGGTGTTGGTAAATAATACCTTTAAAATACTTTAAGACATACTAGATAGAAGGTGAGGGCTGGGTACATGGAGATATCAGGGTCGAATTTCATTCCAGCCATTGGTTTACTGTGTGATCCGAATGTCAGTCACCTGACCTTCCTGAGTCCCAGTCCCAGCAGGCTATAAAATGCGTACATGCAAGCAGTGATACAATGCGTTTCTAGATGTCAGGCATGATAATAGGTGCGTGCGTGCATGCGTGTGAGTGTGCGTGTGTGTTTATGGGAAATGGGAGAATTGCAAAGACTGTTCAGGAGTAACCCTGCTTGTTAATTTACAGGGATTACCAGCAGCACAGCTCATAGACACCCTATCCCACCCGTCACAGCCTGGAGTGGGGGATGGGTGTGCAAGACATAATGAGTTCCTGGAAGGACAAGGAGAACAGTTATCCACAGGCAGCAGCTGTGTGTGTGTGTGTGTGTGTGTGTGTGCGCTGCTGTCTTGTTGCAGTTTGCAGTTTCTAGTTTGTGATTTGCTGTTCACTACCATCAATGCTGTATTGCATTCAGGGCCCAACAGCCACATCTCACAAAATGTTTACATTTTTTGCAGTACAGTTCCTGATGCTAAATAACATACTGGAAATTGTTGCATCATTCTGGTCAGCTCATGTTGCCATTTCAATGAATTATTCAGTGATTCGACTCACATGAGGCCACATCTCCATTTTGTGAGAATGGCAGTCTGGCTCTGGGGTGCAGTATGTAATTGAGTAGCTGTACTGTTATTATGTGGAAATTGTACTTTGGTGTTTATTGATTTGTCTTAATACAATTAGCAAAAATGACCATTTGTTGTGCTAAACAGCGCAATAGATTCCACCCTGGTACCTAATCACTACATTGTGATGTAGGTCAATTAGACCAATGGAGAAAATCTGAACAAAAATACATTAATTTACTGGGGAAATTACATAATAATCAAGACAAAATCAACAAGTGATAATGGAACTCAGGCAATCTAGTGCAACTAATAGATTACAAAAAAAAAAAAATTACTACCACAAAAATATAACTTGAGTATTTATCTATATTTTACAGTGCTTTGTGACATAGTTTTGATTGAATGGATGTTCAATGGCCTTCTGGATTCCAGGTGGTATTAATAACAAGTTATGTGCCTAAGTAAAGTCATCCATCGAGGATAAAAATACAGTACAAAGGTGCAGAATACAACACGTAAGATTCATTGACAAAAATTCTAAATTCCAAAAATGATCACTGTCTAGGGTTCAGTTTTACCTGAATCTATTGACAGAAAATAGATTTTTATATCTGCAATAATATCCAGTCTCTACAAAAATAAACCATGCTCCAAATTCTGACACCTTGTAATCACTGGGGCTAGATAATGCTCCTGGAAAGGCAAACAGTCACAAATATTTCAAATATATAAAACAGACACAATCTCTTTCAGATAAGGCCTCTGCCATCAACATCCTCTACATCTGTTATGCTGGATACTGAAAGGAAGATGTTGCCGTATGGAGCCTAATGCTTTTTCATGTACATCACAGGAAATGGGCCCACAATGGGAAGCCCCTACAGAATTGTTCTCCAACTTTTTCTGCATATTTTTTTTTCTTTGTTGCAATGAAAGTATCTTTCAGGAGCCCAGCAATTGACCATCTGCATATTCCAAGTATAAATCAATAAAATATTTTAGGGAAAGCATCTGCCCTCTTCAATACAGCCACTGCTATAATATGAGCAACACAAATGTTCTCATATATCCAATAAGTACTGTACAGCATTTGTTCCTTTTCCATTTTTAGGAAAACCTCCACTAAAACCCAATCCAGTGGGGATCACAGCCACATCTTTTAGATCAAGTTTTTAAACCCCTTATCAAGGTGGTCAGCGTTGTATTTTTATTTCATTTATTTTAAACAAATTGTTATTAGTGGTCAGCGTTGTACATTGAAATTGCAGCTCAGTGAAATCATAATACAATGGTACATGTAAGAGAGGCACTGGAATTGCAGCTCTATAGGGTTTAAGGCTCTGCTAGTTGGACAGTGTAGTTCAATAGATTTTTTTTCACAATAAGATTAGCACAGCAATTGCAGGTAGAATAGCGAGAAAGTACAAAATGACAGAAAAGGTAATCTAACAATTGGCTAATTATGAACAAAGATAGCAAAAGGGGTTTGAATCTGTCCGTGGTGCTATACAGCACAGAAAATATGACCAAGATTTATATGAACCCTTAAATATTGCAAGGTTGCAAGCTTGGGGACTAGGGATATGAATGCAAGGTTCCAAATGGTATAATATAGGGTTATGGGACAGCCAATGTTAGTGTATGAGAAAATATCTCTACAAGTGGAAGTGAACAAACCAAGGCTGAAAACAGAGGTGTCTTTACGCACTATAAGTGTCAACATACAGACACTCACAGTCCTATAACACATAAGAAAGTTTACATTTACATTTGGCCCATCTTGCTTGTTTGGTTGTTAGTAGCTTATTGATCCCCGAATCTCATCAAGCAGCTTCTTGTACGATCCCAGGGTGTCAGCTTCAACAACATTACTGGGGAGTTGATTCCAGACCCTCACTATTCTCTTGGTAAAAAAAAGTGTCTCCTATTTTCTGTTCTGAATGCCCCTTTGTCTAAACTCCATTTGTGACCCCTGGTCCTTGTTTCATTTTTCAGGTCAAAACAGTCCCTTGGGTCAACATTGTCAATACCTGTTAGAATTTTGAATGCTTGAATCAGGTAGCCACGTAATCTTCTTTGTTCAAGACTGAATAGATGAAATTATTTTAGCCTGTCTGCATATGACATGCCTTTTAAACCCAGAATAATTCTGGTCGCTCTTCTTTGCACTCTTTCTAGAGCAGCAATATCCTTTTTGCAGCAAGGTGACCAGAACTGCACACAATATTCAAGATGAGGTCTTACTAATGCATTGTACAGTTTTAACATTACTTCCCTTGATTTAAATTCAACACTGCTACTGCTTTATTATTACAAACAACATTATTTGTTTCATTTTCATGATTAACCTTTTTAGACCATTTTCATGGTAAAAGGTTGATGAAGAGAATACTGTTAAGTGGCTGAGTGACCAAGTGCTATGTCACCATTTTCAACTGACTTTGCACTTGAATGAAATTCTGAGAGGTGCTTCAGGTTTTGTAAAGCCAATTATGTCAGCTGTACCAATATTGAGAGTAGCACTCAGCACTGCAACAGTCAGAACATGCGATCTCTAATTGCCTAAAAGAGCCTCAGCAGTATAATATTTAATGATATTGTAGGAATTCTATTAATTTGTGAAACACAACTGTAGCGAAAAAGTAAGAAAGGCTTTGTTACTGTTTTCAATGGTTATCTGGCTGCATGTTGGGCAGGAAGAAAGCTTATCTCAAAAGCTAAAATGCCCACCCACTCTTTAATGTCTAATGAACATTTAGTATCAGTTGCTAACCTGTATTTCATTTTATATATTTGATAATATATTGGTGCAGGGTTAACAAGCCATGCTTCTTCAAATTGTATATGTGGAAATAAAAACGTATGTACAATCAGACATGTATTACCTTTACTTAATTAGAATTGTTGAATTTACTTGTGAAAAAATATTTTTTATTTTGAGAATAGGTTATAGATCCAAATTTTGCTGTACTCCATTTAAAAAAAATGTCTCTTTTTCTAAAGACATTTGCAAAGGTAAAACATGTGTATGATGTTATCTAGACAGCGTAGCAGGCTTGTTAGAGAAAATCACAGAGACTGTAATATAAAGAGGACCAAACCTCAGGCATTGCTGTGACTGTTAATAAAACGTTAGGTTATTATCATAACCCTGGTTCCCTGCAATAGAAATGTAACCATTACTGAATGGGATATATCTCTTCTAGTCTGAATTACCTGAGCACTTATATCAAAGCTGCTCCTTTAAGAGCCCTGTATGCGTCAGATGTCGTCTCCACCCCCAGGAGATAAACACGAGTGATGATAAGGCTCAGCGCCATTCTTTCTTCAGGCCTGTTGCATTGGAGTGAACGCAGCGACCTTGAAGGTTGATGCTTACATTTCTATTTCAGGGAACCAGGGTTATGATAATAACCTAACGTTCCCTTTCAAGTACGAAATGTAACCGTTACCGAATGGAATGCAATACCTAAGCCGTCGCAAGTGAAGGATTGCAGCATTGGCAGATGTGCTCAAAAGGAAGACAAACTGCCTTTGACATTCTGGCTGAGGACTGATAAGGGTCCATGGCATATAGTCCCCAGTACAGTGAGGAAGAACTCTCATGCATTGTATATGCTGCAAGGTTACACTGAGTAACTTCAGCCTTTAAACCCAGAAGCCCAAAAAAGGGTGCATGGCTAACTACCTCAGGACTTAAAGTGGAACAATGTGTTAAAAAACAGAATGAGTGGCTGCTCTTAACACTCAGGGTTCTGGTAAAAATACAAGGTGTGGTTCATACTGCAACAGTGCCTTGGAATAATGCCCAGGAGGTTGCAAGGCCTCTTGTGGAGTGACCAGTGGCCTTTTCTAGTGGGTGCAGGATGAGTAGATCATATGCAATCCTGATCGTGTCTGCAATCCACCTCGACAGCTACTGTTTAGACAGGGCTTGTCCATGGAGCTTTTGTTTGGGTTGCCGCCAACTCTGGGTGCGGTCAACATAATACTCCAATGCTCTAACCGGACAGAGTGTATGGAACTTTCTCTCCATGTCAGACTGGAAAGGAGGTGGATGGAAGGCCTCCAATTCCAGTGACTAGTTGATATGGAAAGCAGAAATGCTTTAGGGAGAAAAGCAGGATTAGTGCATAGAGAATGCTTGTATTTCACCTGCCAGCTTGGCGGAGGTAATAGGAAGCAGTAAAGCTGTCTGTAAGGACAGGAATTTCAGCTCTGCTGATTGAAGGGGCTTGAATGGCGGTCTTGTTAATGCGTCCAGCACTACACTGAACCGCCAGCGAGGGACAAGGTCTTGTGTAGGGGGGGTCTTAACCTCCGAGTATCTGTCAAAAGTGTACTCCTCGGGAGACTGAGTCAATTTAAATATAGAAAGCCAAAATAGCTGCCAGGTAGACCTTAAGTGTGGAGGAAGATTTCCCTTCATCAAACAGCTCCTGCAAAATTGCAGTATATCTGTTATGGGGCAAGTCGTGGGGTCCAGTACATGTGACTGACACCACGTCTGGAAGACACACCATTTGCCATATTGAGAGTGGGTAGACACTGCCCTGGCAGGGTGACAATGACTCTGTCAGATAACCGAAGTGACTGAAATGTCTCCGCTCAGGGGCCAGACCCAGAGTTGCAGAACTGTTGGGTCTGGATGCCACAGAGTGCCCTGCTCCTGACTCAGCAGGTCGGGTGGGCCGGCAACTCCCACAGCTGACCGTATAGGACCTGGGCCAGTACCAAAACCAGGTCCTCCTGGGCCACTTCAGGACTACTAAGAGCACCTGAGCCTGGTCTTGCCTGATCTTCTCCATGCACAGTGGAAGTAGTAGCAACATTGGAAAAACATAGATCAGAGTCTTGATCCATCTCTGGGCCAGTGCATCTATGCAGAGAGGGTGACCACTCTCATTAGGGAATACCAGTGGGGACAACAGGTGGACTCCTGGGTCGCAAAGAGATGTACCAGGACAAGTAACGTGCAGGTAAAGACTTGTAAAAGCCACTGGCAAACTGCAAGCATGCACTGTAAAACAGACAGGGGCCTGCAAACTGGAAAAAATCTAGTAGCCTTTGTTGGCAGGGCAGCAAAGCAAATACAGCAATGGCATAGATAGAGGTAAATGGAATATTCTTCGGTCGAAAAGGCACCTACCAATTCGACAGCACAGCGTAGCTAAAACGCTGTTAACACTGGCAGTGGCTCTGTAGCGCGAAAAGCTGACTGGAAAAAGGGAGGCTAGTGAAGCATACTGTCTGTGTACAGAGGCGGACTCTAGTACAGAGAGACAGCCTACTCGCACGCCGGGTTTCTGAAAGAAAAACAGGAAATAATTAGACACCTTCTAAAAATGAATAAGACACTTGCTAAATATATCTTTTTGCGAAAATAAATTGTTACTTGTTAAAAATAAACGTTTTCTCTGAGCAATTATATTAGTATAAAAAAATATAGTTTTCCCATATTTTTGAGCATAAAATATAGCTCATTACCTGTGTTGTTTATTTTATACAGGCTTTTTTGCTGATCTTTTTGAAGGGTGCCAATAATTTTGGAGGTGACTGTATATATATATATATATATATATATATATATATATATATATATATATATATATATATATATATATATATATATATATAGAAAAGGCGCTAGCAAGAATTTTAATATTGACTCATGAAGAGCTGAGCAGCAAGGGAGAGAGCATTAACTTAGCCGCAACAAGGTCCTGATAGGCGGGGAGCGCTGGTGGCTTCACACAGGGCACACGGCCGCGGAGGGAATTTCAAGCCTGGTGCACACTTGAGTGATGTGGCGCGGAAAAAGCAGCATTTTGCCGCACATATCGCTCACCATTTATTTTGACGAGACTGAACTCGCATTGACGAAAAAATACCGTAGCGTAAAAGTATTGCAGTAGCAGAATTTCAGAATGGCAAAATATCGCTACAGCAGCAATATTTTGCAGCTGAGACATTTTACTGCAGCGGCAGGTCTAGCTCTAACCAATCAGATGGGAGGTTTGGGATTGCATGATACGTCAATCTGGATGAAAACTGCAGAATATCCATCAGCATGGATGAACCACTTGTAATTGAAGTTTCGCATCACACAGATACTTTGTTTGATCCAAAGAACAGGTACTTGACACTGAGAGGAAAAACAACAGCTGGGCTGCAGTATCACCGGCTGTAGTAATGTCAGGTATTTATCACTTACATTACATGATTTATTAATGCAGGCCTCATTTTAGAAATAAAATTTAAACAGCACAGGTTTTATTGCCATTTAAGCACATGCCTGCAAACAATATACAATTCCACAAGGTCGAGGTTCATAGGTCAGGGAGGATTGTGTGTCCATCATTTGTGGCCATTTTGCTTGTATTGGTAGGGGCATGATTTACTTTGGAAACCAGCCGTCGCATACACTGTTGTGTGTCCACCAATTTTGCGGTATCGCCCCTCACTGCTCATGTGTGTCCTAGGCTTTATATGACTCGTATTTATCTCCTGGGGGTGGAGACGACGCTTGACTCATACGGGGCTCTTAAAGGAGCAGCTTTGATATAAGTGCTCAGGTAATCCGGGCTATCAGAGATATATCCCATTCGGCAATGGTTACATTTCATACTTGGAACGGAACAGGTTTTCAGAAGTTTCTGTACAGACCTTGTCAATTTAACATCACGTGCAAAAAAACACATTATTGTTATTATCATCTGTACTTGTTTTATAAAAACAACTTCTAAAAGCTAAACCAAAACATGTGTAACACAAAAAAACAGGAAGGTTTAGTTAAACCACATATTGCTTACATGTTAACTCGATTGTGTTTCAAGAATATGAGCTTCTTTACAAGACAACTGTTATTCATTATTTCAGATTTCCTGTAGAAGCAGGTTGGAATTCCTAGCATTCTTCAGACAGGCTCTGAATTTATGCTGCATCTTTCGCCCTCAATGTCACACACAGCACATCAGTCTCTTGGGAAATATGAGGCAAGGTAACATCTGACAGTTTTACATTCCTGCAGGTAGGAAAGGAGATCATGCCTGCGACTGCTGATGTCTGAAAGGCTTTTCTCTTTGTCAAAGGTATCCATGATTAGTCATGGTTCAGCATAGTAAACCACAGAAAAACAATATCATACAAATGTCTAGTCTCCCTGTGAATGCTCAAAAGCAGTTGGGTTTCACTTAACTACATCCAAACAGTGAAACAAAAAATGGGTTTCAAAACATCAAGCTTAACTAGATATTCAGAGACCCAACATTAAAAAAATGTATATTTACTTAACTTATTATACTTTTGTACCATACCTTAGAATATAGTGAATGGTAAGACAATGAAAACCACATCTACTGTATAAAGATATACAAAGCTCTAAACAGGGAAGCAAATTGTACAACATTGTAGATAACAAATCTAATTATTTCTTCCATGGTGTGCCAGATTGTAGACCACTGGAAAGAAACTGAGCTATTGCACATATTGATGTATAAAATACAATCAAATAACCAAAGAAGTGACAAATATTGCTGGAGCTTATAAGCTTCTAGACCCTCTGTGGCTGAGTAAGAGCCCTGCCTGTAAATACTCTGGGTGTTTTGTATGTGTTTTAATGGTGGTTGGCAGGGATGGGGTTAATTCCTGTCCCTGCCAAAAACATGTGAGAATATGGCTGCTCCCAAATGGAATAATTGGTGATAATTGGGGGCAGCCACATCCTATACAAGGATTCCCCTACGCTTCATTAGCGAGAGACTACCAGGGAGCTGGTTTTGTTTATTTTGTTATGTGTTTAAAATAAACATACAGGCCTGCCCTGTTTAAAGACCTACCTGTGCTGTTGGAGTGCTGTTCCTTTTACATAAAAAGACAAGTGAAGACGGTCCTGCATGTGGCAAGCGCACCCTGGTTTGTCACACCCCCCTTGTTATTCCCAAACCAAACTTGATCTGTCTTGAGGAAGGTGGCCTAAAAATGTGCTGGAATTGTGCTGGATGTGTTACTGGAATTATAATTTAACAACTTCCGCAGTAGCTACATTCGGTAGGCAGAGCGCACACAGCCAACTGGTGAAACAAAACAGCCACATAGCCAGCTGCTTTCAATGTTACATCATGCACCCAGGCAGCTCCCCATAAGCGGTCTCACCAGGACTCGTCCCTTATCACTGAACAAGCCTATCATTATTAAAAACAAGTTCCCCAAAGAGAAATGTGTTTTTTTCAGATTGTGGTAGAAATAAAAACTTATCGTCACAGATTTGGTTAGATCATTTCATCCAGTTGTAACATGGTTCATCCACTATCATGTATCTATCTGGGGACAATTTTAATTAATAAATTGGAACGCTTTTTATTATCCAGGCAACAATTAGCAGTAATTGCCCTGATTATAGGATATTGCTGTGTAATTTAATATTATTGAATTTTACTATAATTAGCCTTTATTTTCAATCCTAATCTTAATCTAATAATTATTAACAGTAATAACTGGAAATTGTTGCCAGCTAAGAAATCATTCCTGTGTTCTCTACAAGGGCCAAATTCATTTATTATTTTAGCAAGCCAAAAATATGAATCCATGCCTTAATTGATAAAAAATATGGTAAGTATTTCTCCATATTCCTTCACTTTGTTACAACAAAACATTGCACTGATTTGGCCCTTGCTGTTTGTTTTAATAGCAATATTACTGGGGGATCAAGACATTTGAATCCCAGCGATAAAAATAGAGCAGAGATTATAAGAATGCACACTCTGTGCGAGTCCTTCCTCTTAAGGAGGAAACTGGTTTTCCAAAAAAGCTTAGCGCGAGTCTGACAAATGACATACTCAACAAGTGAAACAATTCTTTAGCTCTTGGCATACAGAGTATACTTCATGTTCGAGATTAGATTAATAAAGCAGCAAAATAAGCCACTGCCTCACGATTGAAACACATGGCGCTTACTATTTTAGCCCCTAAATTTTTAGCGATAGCATTTATAATGAAGACCACCTATGAATTAGCTACCATTTAACCCCAATTATCCTTCTGATAGGTCAACAAAATTGCTGTTAATAAATAGTAAACAGCTGTAAATTCATTTTGAGTGCCTCTCTCTGTTACAGCAGCTTCTTTGGGAGGCTTGTTCAAAAACTACTACAAACAGCAGTGCCATTAACCTCACCAACAGCAGCTCCACCTGGAGCCTAAATGAAGGCAATGTGATGAGACGCAGTTACCTTAGCAACCTTTTCTCAGTGCAGTGAAAACACACACATTTAAGTTTGGTTGTGTCCTAAGGGTAACGTGTCTTGCTTGCTCTGGTTTTTTGCACAAGTGCAACATGTTTTAAAGATTATGATGCATATGTTTTATTGAGATCAAAATAGTGTATTCCCAAAGATTCATGAGCTGCATAAAAATGATGGAGACAGAGGGCAGGGCTGGTACACCCTGCAAATTAAATTTCCAGGCTGAGGTTATTGGGTTAAACTTCCTGTCCTTTAAAATGACAGTAAATCAGCAGAGAGCGCACCCTTATCTTATGATGCAGTTTTTCCTTAATCCATATGAATATTCTTTTCCCTACCTCGGTAAGAACACCGTACATATAAGATGACAATAGCAATATATAAAATGCTAAACTTGTTATATTTAACAAATGAACAATGCGACAGAGTTTGTTTGTCTGAATGACTCTGCTTTGCTGTTGCCCCTGATCATCTAACCCTGTCCAGAATGCTGTGCAATATTTGCTGTAAATCTCATTAGCATTGCTTACGTGCTGCTGTCAATAAACTCTACCCCGGTAGCTTAGCATTCTGCATGTCTTACCAAGGTACAAGTTAGAATTAAGCAGCTAGTTAATTAAAATAGTTGTGAGGCAAAGTGGAGCGGGGTTACGTCAAGAAGCCTTTCAATGAAGTGGTGCATATATTTGCAGCTGCCTGCTATGGCATGTCACATGGATTTATGAATATAAGTCAAAACAATTCTGCAATGCAATCACATTTTCAATTTAAGTAATCACAATTTACATTCAAATAAGTAAATACATAAATAAATAAACAAATACATAAACAAACACAGTGCATTTATTTAGATTAACACTGAGTTTTAAAAGATTGTGAAGGATGCTACATGACAAATGAATTACAAGCACATCCTGCCATAGGCCATGTACAGTAAGGTCATCAGAACACATTAGTGAAAATATATAATTTTTTTTTTTGGGTGAGTTTTTGGAGAAAATAAAAATGTTTAAAAAGATTAAAATCTTATCAAGTACAGATTCTGAATGGCCAGTGAAAATTCTGGCAGCAATATACATGTACCAAGAGAAAGTGGTCTCAGTTCTTCATTAATGCAATACAATATACAGGTAGATAATATATATTGCACCTTACATAGATAAGTACAGTATAACATTACATTCAACAAGCTGGATATTGATGCAAGACCTATCATCAAAAAATGAAAAGTTAACGCCCAAGGAACTGCAGTTCCTATTATGCAAGGTAATAAATCAGAAAGCCTATAGGTTAAAATTTTACTGTGACCCAAGATGTAATGATCGTATAAGAGCCGCATAGGAAATTAGTTTGAAGGGCTTTTGAAAAAAAAAAAAAAAAAAAAAAAAGATAGATGATTAAAAGACTTGGCCTTAAAGCAAAAGCACCATGACAACCACCCTGCTAATCAGCATGTCATTTGGTCCAGTATGAATACAGCAATCTTACTTGCCTCATTTTTATTGTGTTTGATTACTATTTGTTCAGTTCGCTGGATCTACAGCTATGACTAAACCCTAGAATTGTAGGATTCAGACATAATTAAAATAAATAAATAGATAAAATATATATATATATATATATATATATATATATATATATATATATATATATATATATATATATATATATATATATATAAAATGAACATAATTTATATATTTTAACATCATGTAATGATATTGCAAAAGGCTAGCGGAAGTCATAATAGTAGTACATAACCTAAGAAATGCACATTTCTATTGCCCAACCAGTATGGTTGGTGAAGTGCTGAGGTGAACTAAGCCCATCTGATTTTCCTCATGCAGTAATGCTTTACACTGGATGAGCCGCACAGGACGAATCAGAAGACGACAGCTGCAGTCTCAGAATTATATAGCATAAGGCAGCAATATTTCAGCTAAAAAGTGTGGGTTACTTGAAAAGGCTGCATTATTTGACTCTTTAATTTTACAGTGCTTCTCAGCCAACTTAATGCCACTTCACTTTACTCTCCCATTTACTTTACCATGCATATTCTTCTTTGAATACTTAGAAAGTTCAGAACTTTAAATAATTCAAAACGGTTCAAACTTCATTCTCCCTGAACTGTTTAACAATACAGGTTTTCCTCTCGAATGTTTATCAATTTCGTCAGGAGACTCCCGATATAAGAGCAGATCTCCTGTCCCCAGTGATTGCAAGTTGTAATACATTATTACCTCAAGTTAATTTTATATCAAATTTAAATTGAATTATATATATTTTCCCAATGACCTGTGCTAATAATCAGTCTTCATTTATGGGACTTACTGCATGGGATCCTAACACCCCTCCATCGCAGCCAACTATCGACTTTTCCTCCAATGCCTGATGCTAGTGGTATGTACCTTTGTTGCTTACTTTGTATTTTTGTATTATGTATTTGTTATGTGTGTGACATTATTTGTACAACAACACAGGTGAATGGAAAGAGAAATGAGTCCCACTCCCCAGTTCAGAATGGGGCCAGGTGTTTTCCATTTGCACCAATTAACTATCATTGACAGTCCATTATAAAAAAGGAACCAAAAGTACAGGAAGGAGAGGATGTGGTTCCAGGGGGAAATGAATGGAGAAAACAGGAAGTTGGTTTTGACAGACAGACCTGGATGGTAACAATAATGATTGTTTGGACCTTTAAAGAAAATACAGAAAGATAAAGACATGGCAGCCCAGTGGAAGGAAGGACCGGTCAGAAACTGATAGCAAGGCTAAGTATTTGTCCTTGAATTTTGGATTAAAAGAGGACTGTTAATATTACACAGAGGACCGTGTGGTCTTTGACAAATGCTTCAGAAGTAAAGACACTTGGCTGAAATCTTTAGATTGCCAGTATTAATGGTGGTTTAACAAGGTGTTGTATTGCTTCCTTTCAAAGTACCCCCCTCCATGACCAACGCCCCAGAAGAGCAAACAGGCACCAGCCAATGGATGAATGGCCAGCTCCCTGTACACACCCGAGACGTAAGGTCCTACCCTACCTAAGTAAAATAACAGGGGCCGGGTCAGAGTACCGAACCAGAGTAGGGGGGCCGAGATCGGGATGTACATGACGAATGACCAGGGACACAGAGGGAGTGCGACGATCAAATGCTGTTCGTTCTTCCGTTGCAGGATCCTGTGTCATTGTGCTGTCAAGGGGGGTGGGGGGTGGGCTGAGCCTGAAGGGAGCTAAATACAAGCTTTACACCGAGACAAACCAATGGATTAGGGGATTCTTTGATCGGTCACTTTCAACTTTACCTTTCCTTGTTGCTGTTTCTACTGGGATTAAGTACAGGACCTGACTTTTCTAGGCCTTTTGAGGCCCAGGTGAATACACTGGAACTATTGTTTCACCAAACTACTGATTATATTGTTCAGGACTGTGTTGTGATAAGATATTGTGTGGAGTGGAATAATTGTAATACTAATAGCCCCCTGAAGTAGCTTGTTAAAATATTTTATGGAAGGTTTTATTAGTGCACAGCTTTAGGTGTTTATTTTAGAATATATTTTGTATCGAAACAATGTGCTAGGTGGTTTAGAAAGGGGGGAGTTTGCAAATTCTTATCAAATGTTTTATTTTATTTCCTGCACTAAAGAAATCCTAATTTTGTTTTGTGTGCTTTCTGTAAACGCATTGGCAAGGTCTGGGTGGTCAGTTTGAAGTCCAAAACAACCTGTGGGTAAAAGATTATGAAGATGATTATACTTGCCTGGAATTAACAGTATGAGGAAACCTTGACAGATCCACACATTTTAATAAATCAATTATGCAATAAGATGAATCAAGTTGATTAATAACTTGACTTAGTTAATATTGAAACATATTAGTAGCTTCAAATTAGTCACAAAACGTATTAATCATAGGCATCAACTGAATTTTTAAATTTATGTTATCAAGTACAAAAGTTAGTATAAAAACATTTCTATAAAAAAACACATCTGCATCTGAAAAATTAGCCCACAGTGCAATGCATTCAATGTGAACACATTGAACAAATGAATATCCCCACAGCATGACTTTTTTTAAATACTGCATTTTTACCATCCGTTGTTTAGTGTCACATCTGCCAGCAAAGCAATCACATGACCTTAACACTGACCTATCCAGAGCGCTCACTCTGCATCTGTTGGCTCTGATTTGCAGATTTGTGTTTTGAGTGAAAGTCCGCCAATGCTACCTTGCTACAGTATATTTTTTTAATCCCTGTTGATTAGATGGCACCTATATATTTACATTTAGTCATTACAGTGTTTTGAGCTACTTGTAAACAGCTTAGCTGTCCGGAATAGTTTAGAACGAAAAAGTTTAGTTAGCACTCCTGGAAGGAGTTAGGTTTTTGGTTTTGTTTTGTGTTTAAAATAAACATACAGGCCTGCCCTGTTTAAAAACCTACCTGCTCCTTTAACACAAAGACAAGTGAAGACGGTCCTGCATGTGTCAAGCACACCCTGGTTTGTACATGTGGTGTCACAATGGGATTCAAACACCGCAGAGAGACTCAGAGGGGACTGTAGTTAAAAAAAATAATAATAATTTCCAAGAAAAAGAAAAAGAAACTGACTGGTGCCATTGTGGACTACCTGCTGCTGAGGCGCTGGAGTGCATGTTGGAGTTTACCATCTGCCACTCCACAAGCAGGCCAAGATCAGGCAACCAAACAATTGGGGCTTGATGGCAAGCTTGACAGCCTGTCTCACCACCCTGACCTGCTCTCAGCACCAACTTGCTGGCTCTACTGCAAGCATTGTGGTGATCCCAGTCACCATTGGAAGGACTGTCTGGATGACAGTTCAACAAGATGGTGTGGACAGTGTGAGTCGGACAGAGGACAGGTGGAGCTCCTAATACTGGAAGTAGTGTCCCTAATGGTCGTGAAGGAGGAGCTGACACCCAGTGTGACTGTCACGGCTCAGGGATTTATTATTACTACAGGCAGTAATTTTGCTGCTGGAAAATCTGTGGTCGGAGGACAAGAAGATGGGGCCACCAGCTACAGAGAAGTTGGGAAAGGTGAAAAGACCACCTCCAATCTTTAACCGTTTCACTGGGGGAGTACTTGACAAGGTTAACCCTAACCATACTTTAAGTGCAACACAGAAACCAGGACCAGAGGACACAGCTGAAAATTAGGTGTAGATAAACTTAAGACTGGAGGGAAGTAGACACTACTTCTTACAGAGAGTGGTGAAGGTATAGAATGAGTCATGTTCAAGACCCAACTTGACAAAGGTTTGAGATATGGTAGGTCGAATGGACTCCTTGTTCCTAAAAGTTCTTTTCTTCTAATTTATTATTTATTTCTTAGCAGTCGCCCTTAGCCAGGGCAACTTACAATCGTATAAGTATTGTCAATGAAAACATTGATATATTAACTTCATATATATTATTCACCTTTCATGGTTGAGGACTGTCAAAAACAAGAGCACTAATAAAACAAGTATCTTTTATTTAGATACCTTATCTCGGTCCTTGAGATTTATTTTCCCAGGCTGACCAAGGAGCTTGGGTAGGTTCAGAATAAGGAGCTATACAAGACCACTCCAGAAGACTAATTATTACTTATGTTCTGGATCAGATATTAAAGCCTTGAGCGAATTCTTCCTACTGTCCCTAACTCAATGCACTTGCTGTTCCTGCAAAACTGCTCTTTCACAAAGTGAGTAACCACAGCCTACAATTACCACAGTGACAGATTTAACACTCCCTCTGTAGTTTCTGCCTCGCTTGGACGGCTGTAAACCACAACTGCAGCCTGACCTTAAAAGCAGCTGACCTACTCAATAAGCACAGTTCAATATTGGCAGCATGACCTAAACAGAACTAAGCCCTAGTGGGATGAACAGAGTAATTTGAGTGTTAGCTATTTTAAAAAGGCAGGTAATAGGCTACTGGTGACCATTAGAGGAGCATCTGCTAAACTGCTGTAGACTAGTGGTGAGCAGTATCACTGTGTTTCATACCTGCAGACATCAAACCCTTGGGAAGCAGTTAACAGGTTATAATAGAAATGCTAGGGCTTTGAAAACTAAAAATATAGAAATGTGGGAATAAAGGTTGCTACCCAGCAGATGCAATGCGACAAGCGATGCCACAAAATGGATAGAACCTATATCTTTTGCACGACAGGGGAGGCGGGGGTGATACTGGAATGACATAAATAGGATTGAATCCTATTTTTTGCGATTTGTTGTGCGACAATTAGGGAATTGAGCAATCATGTACAGCTTCAATGGATGTGACGCAGCAGGGTAAAGCAGTATCCAAAATAACTGAGGAAAAAGTAATACTTGCTGTGGAAAAAATACCCAGAGTTTTAGGACAAAGAGCATTGCAATTATAAAGAGACTGATTTGAAAGTAATATATGGGAAATCCAGTTTGAAGGCACTGTTTATGATTCATTACCATAGATGTTGATGAATACTTACCAGCCTTGATTATAGTTTTATAGATATGGCAGTTTTGAAACTTGTCTCATCGCCTGTGTGTCGCTGCTGGTGTGTGGTCATGTCGCTGCGAAAGTATCTTGTCGCCCAGTGAAAAATTACATTGCGTTTGTGTAGCAGCCTGAAATATAAAAAAATTGTATAATCATTCATGTAGGCCATGTTACCTTATTTTAACAATACAGATACGCAATCTATGAAATTACTTTAAGACTACAAATTCAGAGACACTCTGGCTAGTTTCCTAACAAAGGTTCCATAAGCAAGATAATTTATTCAGGAACTAAACAAGCAGTAAGACTTAACATCTTTACTTCAAAGGAGGGCCAACCTGATAGTGGTCCAGACTCGCTGGCCACTCGGGTCCCGTGGGGTCTGGTAAGACAAAAGTAATGGGAAAATATAGTTAGGAAAATTCTAAGATTTCAAACAAAATAAGTAACGAAAGACCATAGGAATTAAGAAAACAATAAAGATATCCTGAAATAAGAACATGTTAAGAAAGACTAAAATTAATTAAAGCTCCGATTTGCCTGCATTGAACAATGACGTGTTTTATACCAACAGAACAGAAATTTTACAGTAACATAAATGAGACAGGATATAAATGAATGATATGGCAAGTTAAATTGATAAGCACTGATTTTAAAATAATTCTGAAATTCATATTGAGGTCCTCCGTTTTGCTTGTTATCCCCAAGCAAAAGAGCACCACACTTGGACAACGCTCATTTAACTTCATGGCTCTGACTCTTTGGAACTCTCTTCCAGCTTTGGTGCGTGATGCTCCCACCGTCGCTCACTTTAAATCAACTGTCAAGACCCACCTGTTCTCTCGATTTTCATGCTCTTTATGCCTGATATCTGCTGTTAGTTGCTGCTACTATTTCACATATTATGCACTTTCCACTGTATTTAATGTACTATTTCATGTATGATGTTGCTATCATGTAATATACACTTTCCACTGTATAATGTATTCTTGCATTTGGCTATATTTGAAGTATTATGGATTTTCTTGTTGTTACTGCATCTTGTAAAGCACTTTGTGATGGTTGTCCACTGTCTCTACAAGCAGGCTTGTAACCAGATGAGCCCCGGTTCAAATTCCAGCTCAGCCACTGACTCATTGTGTGACCCTTAGCAACTTACTCTCCTTATGCTCAATCTTTCGGGTGAGACGTTGTAAGTGACTCATAGTTCACACACCCTAATCTTGTATATTTGTATACATTGCTAATAATGAGTAAACAGTAATTATCAAATAAGTCAAACATCATCAAAATGTGTGCCATTATCAACTTGCTCTGTACCATTTATTGAAATGTTCAATACAACAGAACCCGGGATTGCCTTCGCAACCACTGCACATTTTTCCTGTGTCCTTTCTTTTGTTTTCATTTTCGGAGCAGACCCTGCACCTTTTTTGCAGTCTCTGCTTCCCTTGTGTTGGAGGGATAGTCACAAATGCATGTACAGGGCTACTTTGCACAGGCATTGTGATGGATCTGGCTGCTGCAGATGCCTGCTTTATTGTCTTGTTTTGATAGTATTTCGTCACAGTTCTGCCCTTTCAAACCAAACAGCTTCCTGTTTGCAGCTGCCTTACTTGTAGCTGTATGCCCTTTTGTTTCTACAGTCACAAAGATAAGTGATTAGGACTGGCATCATGGTAGGGATCACTAATAAAAACCTAGAAATGATATAAACTACAACTAAACAAGTAAAACTAATAATAAAACAAACAAAAAAATAATTTAAAATATATACTCACACACACACACACACTCGTAAAAGTTGAATGGCTTCCTGCAATATGTCTTCTAAACGCCCACAGGTAGAATCGCTACATGACATGCGATTGGATACAAATGTCACCTGACCCTCCCCCGACTTTCATTGCCCATTCCACTGTACTAGCACTGCCTTGGAGAATGAACCTGAAATGGTAGATTGAGAAACCGATCACAGAATAGAATGGGAAACTTGACACACACATTGGTTTTCATTTGACGTAGGCGAGTACGTCATGGTGGTGAAGTGGTTAAATGTGATACTGGGGTTACCATTGTTGGTACCCTAGTGTCAGCTTTATGTTGAAATTAAATCTGCATGCCTGGGCAGCGTATCAGCACCAGTGCCAGTGTCAGTCAATATTTTCCAATGACTATCCACACACCTAACTAACGTTACATATAGCTATGTTTCTGCTTAGTACTGTGCTAGTTAATGAAATACTGCAATATTTAAATGCAAGCATCTATATGCTCAGAATCATGTTTAACTCAATGCTCTTTATTCTGTGCCCTTAATTATTTAATTAACCTATTACACCCTTGACCTGACTGACCACTTAGTCATTTAAATTATATGTTAAACTTAAAATAGAATGGCACTCAAGGCCCAGAATTCCCAACCCCAACTTAGAAACTAGTTTCTAGAAATGTCCAATATACAGGCACAGACAAAAGTATTAGCACCCTATGTTTATTATGCCAAAATTCAAGGTAAGAGACTAAGCACAAGCATTTAGTATTGGATTAAGATCTGGTAACCCATAATTCTCTTTGGACTTCCACTTTCAAGTGTTGTAGTTGAATTTGTTCTGTGGTACTTCTTGATTATTGCTCTGATTGTGGATTTTGGTATTCTACATTTCTTTGAGAGTGTTCTGTAGCCATGTCCTTTGTTGTAGTTTGCTACAAGTGCCTCAAACATGAATCCAACTCCTTTGTCTTGACCATCATCTGCGGCATTGCCAAAAGTTCAACAGATGTTGGAAAGAATTGCCTATGAATAACTACGATTCCGGGAAAGTCTATTTGGCTGCTGGAGATTGAATGCCTGGTTAGCAGTGGAGAAGGGCTGAAGGAAGTCTGAAATCACTATAAAAAGCAAGGACCAGCTTTTAGAAAGACCCCTTCAAATTTGTTAAGAACTTCTTCACCATTAAAAAGAATGGCATACTTACTAAGCCGGAGGTATCTTGAAGAGACACACACTGATCCAAGAAGAGGGGAATCTATATTGATTCCCTCTGATATTCCATCACAATACCAAATGGAGGACTCTGCTCCTATGTGGAATGAGGTGGAGATAGCCATGAACAAGGCAAGTACTTTGACTGGGCCCTATGCTGCATCATAGCGAGTTTACAAGAGTGCACCTGGGATTCTAAAAACCTTGTGGAGATTGATAAAAGCAGCGTGAGAAAAATAGGTTGTCCCAAGGGTATTGAGCAGAGCAGGAGGGGTCTATATCCCCAGAGAAAGAGAATCTACCAGCATCTGCCAATTCCATCCAACGTCCCTGTTAAATGTGGAGGGTGAAGATATTCTTCAGCATTGTGGCACAAAGGTTGTAAAGTTATCTACTGAAGAAGAGCATGATCGACACCTCCATGCAGAAAACTGGTATCCCAGGCTTTGAGATGTTTGGAGCATGTCTGTATGATCTGGCAACAGATTCAGAAAACTGCCATGTCACATTCCTGGATTTAACTGATGCATATGGCTCTGTGCTACATAAGCACATTTGGTCAAAGTAGAAGTTCTTCAGCATATCCAGTACCATAACACTGGTTAGTGAAACCTCGGGCTTACAGTAGACTGCACCAACTGGTTACTTGGCAACTGATGTTAACATCAGATAGGCACGCATTCAGTTCAAACATGCCAAGTCGAGAAGCATCTTCCATCATCAAAAGCAAAGTAGTGGATAAGGTTTTATGTATTGATGGCAAAGTCATTCCAACAGTGCTGGAAAAGCCCGTAGAGTCTTGGACGGTGGTAAGAGTGGAGACAGCAGGCAGGGCAAGGGTTGAAGAATATCAACAGTAGTACACTGCCAGACAAGCTTAAAGTCTGCGGGTTGCTGTGGTCGCTTACCATGTATGCGATTTCCCTGTCAATAGTAGAGAGACTGGAATCCTGGATTAGTTCATACATTAGGAAATGTCTTGGAGCTTCACAATGCCTCAGCAGGGTAGCACTCTATGGTAAAGGGAAACCAGCTGCAAGTCTCAGCTTTAACTGAGAAATTAAAGTGTGCAAAGATTTGGTTGTAAATAACACTGGTGGAATCGCGTGACGAGCGTGTGAGGGAGTTAGCACCCGTAGTGAGGACTGGGAGAAAGTGGGCAGCGAAGGACAATGATATCATGGGGCAAGTACATTAGGGAAAAGGCGGCCTTGGTCTCAGTTCGGCACCCCTGAGAAGGCACAAAGCAGCTCCAGCTGAAAGGAGAAAGTTGGTAGTCACTGAAGTGCAAAAGCAGGAGAGGAAAGGCCAAGACTGGCTGGTGAGACCTGTGGACAATGGAAATGGAGAATCAGCTTCCTAATCAGCTCCACATACGATGCTCGGCATTATCATGAAGAACGGTGTAATAAGATCAACAGCTCACTGGCAGTATGAGCAATAGCGGCACACAGAGGATGACATTCCTCCATCCAGCAGATCAACCAACAGGAAAGCTTTCTGAACCAAAATCCACATTTGGAGTACTATGAAATCCTCCCTGTTTTCAGCTATTAAAACATTTGCAGCTATAAGTAATATTTTATAAGTAACTAACTCTGCAACGGTTTAAGAGCTGAAAACAATTAAAAAAAGGTCTAATAAGCAAATTATTATTTCAATTAAGGGTCTAGGTAAGTAACAGAGCTGTTGGAATGAAATCCAGCAGACAGTGGGTCCCCAGGACTGGGGTTGAAAGCCAACTGCTTTAGTACATCAAAATATAACACCTTGATGCTTCTTTAACATATAATCGTATCCTTCAGAACAACCACTTTGTAAGCAGAGCATTTTCCAAAGGTTTTAGCAGCAGGGAAACAATGTTTCTTACATCACTGAAATCTGCCTAGGAAGCTAAACAAACGTTACAGGGGATTGTTTTGTTATATTGAAAACATTTTACATAGACACATATTGTAGATGAAATGATATTTTCAGGAATAAATCCACAACCTTCCTGAATATTTCAAAACTTTTTAGATCACTTGGGTCACAACGCTGTTCAATAGATGTATCCCTGGAATAACATTTATTTGCCCATGTGGGAATAAAGGAAAGAGAAATCTAGGCGGTTTCTACAAATAGAAGCCACAGTGCTGTAAATCAAAGCGAAAGCATGATCAATTATTGAGCCCCTGGTGTTGCATCCCGCCTGTGATGTAAAGGGCCTGACTTCTGTCAATCTCTTTTTTTTTTTATGTAAGGTCAAGCTATTGAAATCCAAACCTCTCATGTCTGGGTTCACTGCTGATAGCACAATAAGACTAATGGCCCCAACGCTGAATATGCAATTTGAAACCGAATAATTAAGTAATAGAAACCAGACCAGTTCCTGGGTGAGGCCTGACAGATGATGAATGAAAAATTATGACTGGGGGAGGGGAAAAAAAAAAAAAAAAAATCATTCACTGATCCCACAGACACCCTTAACTTTTTACTGGAGCTTGCAAAATGTAAGTTTGGCCGGATCAGTCTCTGCATTTGTCAACATTTGGTTTTAATACAATTTTTGAAGCTGAGGTACCTGCAATTAAAACATCATTAAGAAACTGAATTATAAGGTTAAAGGCCAATGCCACAGCAGCATGAAGACATAAGGCCATCCCTCCCATTACATAATGAGTATCATCACATCTCTAACCCAACTATTAATAGGATTTTTTCACCCAGCTTTTCCAGGAGGAGGGGGGGGGGGCTCCTGTGTGGCACTTTCGCTAAAGTACAGGATGCGCCCTATGGCCTGGAGGTCGCCGTTCGAATCCAGGCTATTCCACTACCAACCGTGGATGGATGTTTCCCACAATTAATTCCCTAGATCGGCCAGGGGGACCTCTGCTCACCATGCCCCAGCAACCCTTGTAGACTAGCAGGGCACCTGCAGGCCTGCCTGCAAGCTGCGTGATCCTCCAACGCTGTAGCTCTCAGGTGGCTGCATGGCAGGCCTGCAGAGTGAAAAGTGAATGGCTGATGTTTGAGGACATGCATGTTCAACTTTGCCTCTTTCCAAACTGAAGATTCCAAATTTAAAAAAAGGACACCAATGATTGTTTTCTTTAAAAGCCAGAAAATAATGTAAGCAATATAATTTACTGCAAAAAATAGATATATCTGGATTTATTCTGGTATTTCCATTTTAGTTCTACAGAAAAGAAATGTAAAATGTCCTGCTGGTATTTTGGGGGTAGATAAATAAAAAATAAGGATGGAAACCCCTTTCCATTACAGGTTCAACATGACAACATTTTAAGCTAAATTGTTCTGGGACACTGATGTTACACACAACAAACATTGCATTTATTATTTAATTGTGGTGTGTAGAGTGCCAATACTAATCTGATTTGTTGTTAAATTTGTAATGGAAAATTGCAAGTTTGAAATGTTGTGCAATAATGCATGACTGGGTTATTGACAGTTAGTGACAGAGGTGTGTCAAGAAAGAATCATGGTGAACATCAGTTCCAAGTCTTGACAGCACTTGACAGATTCCAGCCAAAAAACAAAATCCTTCCTTTTGCTTGAAAAGGGCTGGTGCTCATCACTTATGCCCGCTGGTCTATCATGACTTACAAGGTTAAAAGCCGTTTATTACTGCTGTCTGAAAGTAGCAAGGTTCAGACACACAAGCAGAGCAAAGTGCCACAAAATGCATTAAAAAGGTGACCTTTCTTGCAGTCATGTACAATTCTTTAAAGACAATTAATCAAGGCAACTTTAAAAGGCTCCCATTGCCAAAGAAAAATAAGCATTCCCAGGAAGGGGAGCACAGGCAATGCTCCTAAAGCGTTATTTTATATGGCAAGAAGTCCTTTCTATTAATGAAATCCAAAAGCTTACACTACAAGCATATGGCATGGTTCAAGACTTCAGGATATCTGAAGAAAAAAAAAAAATATATATATATAGGTTTGACAAGAGTATTTTGGCATGAAACCTTTGTTTCAAAGAAAGCTTAAATGAAGAACTATACAGTAGACATGAAGTACACGTTGCCTTTCTTGGATTGAAGGTTTTCTACAATCCTTGGAAGTTTTTGTTTACTCAAGTGACTTCCATGCCTTGCTTTGTTGGAGATGTATGGAGCATAGAGGTACGGACACCACTGGTCATCACCAAAATCTTGCTGGCAAGTCTGCTTCAGGAAAACCTCTTAGCCATATATTAAGTAAACGTGGTAATTAGAAAATTAGGTCAGCAGAAAACAAGGCTTTACAAAACAAATTATTCAAACTAATTAAAATAGCACAAAGAAGATGTTCAATTTCAAATACCTAGGACTGTAGTAAGGAAAGTTTTAGAATTACACACCCCAAAACAGTTTTGCAAAACAAGATGTCTCCAAAATCCATTTAAAAACAGGTTCAGGACAAGAACAGTAAAAATGAAAGCCAAAAAAGTTTATTCTCCAAGCACTTTATTCTGTGTGCAGGTAAGCCTGTTTTACATATTTACATCACACATGCAGCCACATACTGATTCACAAACCTGCAGGAGTGTCCAATGCTCCTAGACTCAAGTACTGCAAAACGTTTGTGGGCAGGGAGTTATGCAAAACTTCCCTTTATTATCTTTACATACAGAGATTGCATCAATAGTGGCTTCAGTGCAGAAACTTCACTTCTGTTAAAGAAATCCAAAAGCTTACACTACAAGCATATGGCATGGTTCAAGACTTTGGGATATCTGAAGAAAAAAACAAAACAAAAAAAAACTATTTCAAAAACTATTTTTTCAGTAACATTATAGTACAAAAGAAATCTATTTCCTTAAGGTATTTAGTATTACACAGGAAAAGAAAAAAAAAAAACATTTACTAGCCTGATGCTCAAAGCAATATGAATAACCAGTAATATATTGCTCTTATGAAAATGATTATTCCCCTGCCTGTGGTGTGAAACCTTTATTTTCTTCACGTCTCGTACATACATGGGAGGGATCAGGAGATGCTTTTAACAAAACACTACAAGAGGCTAGATCGCTGAATGAGTTTCTAAGAAAAGAAACCTATATAAAGACCATACATTCTGATTTGGTTTCCTAGACGAATATCAAGTCACTTTTATTAAAAGCATCATTACTACAGTTTACAGCAATTTACATCTTATCATACATGATAGCAACAAAAAAACATCACAACAAAGAAAAAGAAAAAACATTTACTAAGTCATGTCTGTAAACTTCAAGGCTAGTTAGAATTGAGGTAATGCTGTTTAGCTTTGTGGCTAAAGTAACAAAGTCCTTTCATTAGGAGAAATGTACCTGATTATTTTTTTTTTTTTTTAAACCAGTGCATTAACCATGAGATAAATTGACTGTAGTTTTTATCTTGTGGTCACCCTTCAGGTGTGTTATTTGGAGAACAATCTAACATTCAACAGCTGCCTTGGTTACTGCTGCGTCTCCAGGTCGAGACCTTCACACTACTGTTTAGATTGTCAGTGTGTGAAACTCAATGTCAGAGTCTGCAGGCATGATATGTATGAATTTCATCCTGATCTTAAAGAAATTGTTAAAAAAAAAAAAGTTAAATATACATCTTCATTTTCCTTTTCAGCAGCAGTTACTATAATGCCGTTAAACTGTACACCACAGGATTAAATTGCTGCTCATCAACATAATACCAATGGTAAGGGGAAAAAAACAGAGCATTATGACATTTCATTTCCTAAAAGATTTTAAATTTCATTACTCTCCTAGGATGACAAATAATGCACTGCACAATACTTAAGGACCACAAAACAACTTTAACATCTATGCAGCATGACTTCTTGTTTTGCTACACATGTTAGACAGCTTTTCTGTTTGTTTTTTGCTTTAAAAAAAAAATGCCAATAAAAGCCAAAATATAAAAGTTTGGCCATTTAATTGGCATGTAAACAGTAGGACTAACCAATTGTCAAAGTTTAAAACACTTCTTTAAACAGTGAAGCAGGAGTGAGAAGCTCAGGTGCTTTTTTTTTTTTTTTTTATTAATCGTTTACATCCTCTTCCACCTCCTCTGCACCGTCAAACGAATCCAGCTCCTCGCCGGGGCCCAGCTCATCCTCCAGCACCGAGGAATCCACAGTTTTGTTCTGGCTCTCATCAGTGTCACTGTCTTCCAGGGCATTTACCCCATCTTCCTCCTTGGTACCATGATTGACATCTGTGTCTGTTTCTTTATCCTCGCTTCTACCACTGCCGCCCATAGCATTCTGCAGTCCAGCCAGTGTGGCCTGTGAGAACCCATGGAGGGAGAGCCCTCCCAAGCTGGGGGGAAGAAACATTGAGGGGTAGAAGAGACCAGGGGCCATGGTGGACAGCAGGAATGGGTTAAAGGCTAGAGGGTTGGTGGACATCGCAGCAGCTGCAGCGGTGGCTGCTGCCGCAGCAACACTAGCTGCATTAGCAGAGCTGTCGCTGTTTGTTTCACTAGAGACCTGACGTGATTTTTCAGATTCTTCACGGTCTTCATCCTTCTTCTCTTCAATCTTAGATGTCCCGTCCTCGGTCTCCCCCTGCCCTGCAGTGGAGGCAGTGCTGGAAGCAGCTACTGCTGCAGCAGCCAGGTTGTTGTTGAAGAGACCACCCAGTCCAAACATGTTGGGTAGCCCTGCCATGCCAGGTAGCATCAATGGGAGCATGGCAGCTGCATGCTTAGCATCACCTGCCCCTCCCACAGAGGCTGTGGCCAGGCCAGGTGGGAATCCCATGAGACCAGCCAGCTGCAGGTTCTGCAGGTTTTGAAGGTTCTGAAAACTGGTGAGGTCCATCCCTGCAAACAGACTGTTCATCAGCAGGGGGTTGATGCCAGAAGAGGAGGCTGTGGCAGCTGCAGCCGCAGCAGCATGTGCTGCTGCCTTGGCAATTTCACTCTTTGGCCGCCTTCCTCGGCGACCTGTTCCTTCCTCTCGCATCACAGGTCCAGTAAGGAGGCGGTCAAACATGGACTCTGGAAGGAAGCCCTGTGAAAAGGAGAAAACACATTTAAAATGTACAGCCAATAGTGGATAAATCATCCTGAACCTTCCTTTTCAAGAATAACTCTATAGACAAGCATCTGTTTAAAAAACAAACAAACAAAAAAAGCCACCACATTATTGGAAATGTTTGAGAACTTCAAATACAACATAAAATAAAGCATACAAGAGTAACTGGCACATTCAAACATGGTAACATCAGCACACTGTTAGTTTCACTGAACCCAATTAACACTTATCTTGGATTACCTAACACCACTTTAGGAAAGATAGCTCAAGATTAGTGTTAAGGATCTGTGAATCTACTCCTATGTATACACACCGACTGCTTTACGATATCTGTCCAGTCAGGAGCAATTACAAATTCTGGATTTTCTTCAAGCCATCTTGGCAGGTCCTTCATTGGAGGTGCCATGGCTCCACCCATCTACAAAAAAAAAAGCAGCAAACAAAAATGTTAGTCTCCCAGCATCTCAAATTAAATCACTCATTTACCCTGAGTAAGGGTATATGTAGTTCATGGCTTTTTAGGGCAACAATTCTAAACTACAGCCAAACTTCAGGTGACCAGTCACTACATACCTTTTTTCCATTCCTGCGGTTTACTACAGGCACCCTCTCCTCTCCAGTCAGGGTGTTAATATCTATCTTATTGGGGTTTCGACACCGATGTCTCTTCTGCTTCGGCTTTTGAAACGGAGACAGAAGTAGATCTTCATTCTTCTGGAATAGGCAAAAGGTTTAAAATAAAGTTGGCTTTAAAAACCACAAGTGGAAAGTTTTAAACTGCAGCAGAATAGATTTTTGGTCAGATGTTCACCATCCAAACAGTTTTAATTAAACATTAGAAATGCAGATGCTTTTTAGTTTACTTACTGGTAAATAACTCGGCATGTCAACAGTGTAAGTGGGATGCTGCTTTAGCCATTCTACCAAGTCCTTGTTTTGGGGAGCATCTTCTCCCACCAGCCTGGTCCCATCTTCCAAGTTAATGACTGGTATATGAGTATTTGGGTCCAATTGGCCAGGGGATGGAATGTTTCTCAGTGGTTGTGGTGGGGTCTGCACTCTTTCCTCAAAAGCTTTGGTCACTACTACATCCTCCTACAAAACAGGAAATAAAATTGCTTGGTTTATTTGTATTACTTTACCTCCCTCTAATGCCCCGTCTCCTTGTGCTACCATTCAAGACCTCTTTGTATCAAGCCCCTCTTGCTGCACTCTTCTAATCTCATTTTGTCCGGTCCTTACTCCCCCTAAATCCTCTTATCTATTTATTTCTTAGCAGACGCCCTTATCCAGAGTGACTTGCAGTTGTTACAAAATACAACATTGCAAAGTATCGCATTACAGATCAATAGTACAATATGGCAAAATATGGAGCAGTTTAGTGCATGTACAAGATGATGCAAGTACTGGTACAATTGGGTGACGGTCCATTATAGTTGACAGTTGAGGTTTATAGATGTTCTCTGAACAGGTCTTGAGGAGGTGCTTGGAAGGTAGTCGGACTGAACAGTCCTGATATCCGTGGGAAGGTTGTTCCACCACTGAGGGGCAAGGGTGGAGAAGCAGCAGGCTCTGGAAGCGGAGGGGAGGTACAGCTAATCCGCCGGTAGTGGAGGAGGCGAGAGGGGGTGTAGGGAGAAAATAGTCTGAAGACAGGAGGGAGCAGAAAGGTCGAGGCAGTGATTGGCAAGTACAAGAGTTTTGACTTGGATGCGAACAGCATGGGAGAAATGAGGAAGGGAAGAGAAGGCAGAGGAGTTTTGGATTAGCTCGAGCAGATGGATAGCAGAGGCTGGCCAGGAGGCAGTTGCAGTAGTCGTCAAGGCAGGACAGAACCAGGGCCTGAACTAAGAGCTGCGTGTAGTTGGTGAGAAAGGAGCAAATTCTGCATATGTTGCCGAGGAAGCAGCGACAGGAGTGTGCCACTAGATGTGCAGGAGGGGTTGAGGGTGACACCGAGGTTTTTGACGGGTGAAGAGGGAGAGAGGGTGGATTCAAGGAGGAAGAGATTAGGAGGGTCTGGTCTGGAGAGGTTGAATTTAAGATGATCCAAGTGCATCCAGGAGGAGATGACCGAGACACATTTCCTTAATTTGTGATACATTCTTGCCCAACCCCTTATTGCTCCTCCTACAAGTACTTCCTAATTTCCCAACAAATGCTTTTAAGCCTTATTATATTCATGTATTTGTACTGCTTTAATAACTAGGTGTCAAGTACAGGTTTGGCAGATTTTTGGCAGTTAATTTTTTTTTCTTTACAATCACTGATTTAAATAATTTTCTTCCACTACCTTTTATGTATTTGCTCAAGGAAGACATGAAAAGCATGTTTTAAAAAACCTTATTAAAACACACCCACCTTACTCTTACTGTCCATAAACTAAAATGTGCACCGACGTTTATAAAGGCCTAATTTAAATTAAACACTTAGTTCTCTTATCAAGTAATTAAAAAGTGAATACACGTTGTCCAGTTTTGTATGTTACCCCCCCGTCTGCTGTATATTTATTTATACAAAAAATAAAGTCTGATATTTAGTTTTACAAATTATTTTATAAAAAAATGCCACAGGTCAATGTGAGATTTATTCATGTAGCTTTGCATATATTAAGAAAATGCTTTCAATTAGTCTTACACTTATTGTCTGAAATTGGTTGTACCTGTCTAAAGAGATGATCCATACTAGGCTTAGGTTAGTAGACTGATAATGCACCACTTAAATTCTGCCCTACAGCAATTAGTGTCCTTAAAACTAAGAGAAATCATATTTCAGGATTATTAGAAGACGCTTTTCCCATTATCAAGAACTGGTACTGAAAACACACATTGAAGATTAATGTAAAAGCTGAGTCTCTCATCTTGTAAATACAAGTTTTTAAAAATCAATACCTCCCCTTTTTAGGTGATATATAACCATTTCAGCATTTGTTTTTTTTATTTCGGTTTTGTTCCTGAAGGAAACAAGCAGGTGTTTGATATGCTGGAAAATACATCTGATGTATGTGCAGCACAGTAATCCCAGATAGTAAGAGTAGCCTCCCATTTTAACTTACACCATGTCCCTTTAGGGGTTCCGTAGTAACGAGATCATTGAAAGGAGACAAAATGTTACACAAGCATTTTCCAACCAATCAATCCATGAACTTTATAGATCTTTTTATCCATTTATGGCTGACTCTTATAAAGTTCTAAAAGACATTTACTAGGAAACAGTGACATTTTAAATCACCATTTTAACGTTTGGAGCATCTTTCTTTTGTAGTACGTTTTGTAATTATGTTAATTCACAGAATCTGTGTTCAGCCAGTTTCACTTCTTGTGCGTGTAGGGGAGAAAGGCATTCCTCTGAAAAGGTACAGGACTAACAGAATTCTTAAAGAAAACAAAGATAATGGAATTCTGTTCTGGAATGATCTGAAAAAAAAAAAAAAAAAAAAAAAAAAACTGTATCCAATCTGAGCTGAAGGAAATAAATACGCAAGACAGAACAGGTCTACACCCGCGACGTCAGCATGCCTGTCTTCACCCCCACAGGAGACAAGCTATGTGCAAAACGGCGCCCAGCGCCATTTCTTTTTCAGCCTTTTCCAGATAAAACTTTCTTCAGCCTACTACATAGAATGTACGCAGCGACCAAAGAATTGTAATGGATACATTTATTTCAGGGAACCAGGGTTATGATAATAGCCTTATGTTCCCTTTCAAGTATGAAATGTTTTCCTTTACATATGGGCACGTATACCTAAGGCCATCGCAAGGACATGATCTGCAGAACAGGCAATTTTGCAAGACCGATGGCTTGCCATACTGATAAGACACAGTAATGTCTACAGAATGCATAATCACCTCATGAATGTGCTTCTTAATGCAGCTGAGACGCCGCTGTCAGCACTCCAAAAGCAGGGTTATAAGGATCCAGGACATTAAGCCTGTAGAACCTTGTGAAGGTGTGAGGAGTGGCCCACACCAGTGCATGGCAGATGTCAGAGACCGATGCACCCTGAAAAAATGCCCAGGAGGTAGCAAGACCCCTGGTGGAATGACCAGTTACCTTCTCTGGAGGAGGCAAGTTAGCTTGCTCATAAGCAATCTTAACTGTCTCAACTATCCAATTGGGCAGCCTCTGTTTTGATATTGCTTGACCTTGGTTCTTAGCTAAACATTTAGGAAGAAGAGCTGCATTTGTACGGAGCGTGACCTTAGTCCTGCCACTGAAAAAGCTTGCATCTCACCAACATGTCTAGCAGATGTAATAGCGAGTAAAAATGCTGCCTTCAAAAGACAGGTATTTAAGCCCTGCAGAATGCAGAGGTTCAAAGGGTGGTTTCGCGAGTGCATGCAGCACCACATTTAACAGCCAATGAGACACTTTGTTCTGCAAAGGAGGCTGAAGCTGCCCTGCTCCTTTTAGAAACTGACCAGCCAGAAAATGAGCCCCTGGGAAAGCAGAGCCAATTTTAACATGGCAAGCAGAGATGGCTGCCAAGTAAACCTTAGTGAGTTGAGGGGGTCTTACCCTCAAAGCGGTCCTGCAAAAACTTGTGTATGAGAGCGTCGACTCTTAACAGATCTCCGATCCCCAGAACGGAGAACCAGAAGGGACAATAGGTGGATTCCAGGGAGGCACAGAGATCAACCTCTTCTCTCCCGAAGCCGGTTCCAAATCGGGCTCATCATCTATGGGTGAAGCCTCCACTATGAGCCGCAGGGAACTCCCCTTGATAGGAGGTCTGCGGCATGGTTTTCTGCTCCTGGCAGGGAGAGCAGGTGCTCGTAAGCCCACAACAAGATTCTGTTGGCTAACAGATGGAGACGGGATTGTATTGAGCACCCAGCTGTCTGTGGTGCTTGATCACCAGTAATCCAGGTGGCTCCTTGAATAAAAGGGCCCTGGACCTGTGGCAGCAACCTCCTAGGGCTGCTGTTGAGCCGCCCGTGAGTTCGCCGTTGCTCCTTGTACAAAAGGTGGTCTGCGGTGTTGGTGGCGGCGGTGCCCCCTGTATGTGTGCACGCCCTTTTGGTGGGGAGCCCCCCGACCTGCAGGCACTGTAACCCTCCGAGTCTGGGGCAGCTGAGCCCTGCTTCCTGGCTTGAGGAGCCTTCCTGGGCAGCAAGCGAACTAGCTCTTTGGTGGATTTGCACGCCTTTTGGGAGCTCAACAAAAAGTCATCCACTGCTGGACCAAACGTATGGCCCGGCGTGACAGGGGCATCCAAAAGAAAGGCCTTGTCCCCATCAGGCACTCGTGTCTGGGAGAGCCAAAGCTGTAGCAGATGGTCAGTGACCAGGTTTAACTCGGGGGAGCCCTGTGATTCGCTGACAAGTTCCGTACTAGCGTTGACTCGTTAGCCACCAGGATCCTTGTGTAGTTACCCAGCCAGGTAGCTAGAGCTTGTGCTGCATAGACCTTTTTAACATTGTCTCTGACTTTGCACTGCTTGTTTGGGCAAGACTCATCCTTGGAAGGAACCACCAGATGTGTGCCCTGTACCAGGTAGGCAAAGGATGCTGCAACAGGAAGAAAATGGCCAAGCCCCAACCCTTCTGTGTCGTGTAACCGATAACAGGTCAGCAGCCCTGGGGACAGCCGGAGCTGTTGCAGATGTCCAAGTTGTTTGGACCTCATGCAGAAACTGCGGGTGGACAGGAGGCAGAGCTCCTTTTGGGGGGCGGGGTCAGCAGAGGGGCTGTCAAAAATGAAGTGCTTGGGTTCAGACTCCTCAGGCCACGGCACACCTAGTGCTGTGGTGGTTCTTTTCAATAAGGCTGTGAGCTCTGCAGAGAAGGGGAGAGGTGCTAGCGGCTCATCCTCCTCAAGCTCCTCGGGAGTCCGAGACAGCAAGGAACAAAAAAGTCATCCTGCCCACACTCTAGCGCTGCAACAGCTGCTTGCACCATAGGGGGAGCAGGGGCGGGCAGGCCCGGGCGCACCTCCGTCAGTGCTTTTAACATCTCAGCCCAGAGCCAGATGGCTTCCCACATGCAATCCATTTGGGCCTAATAGCTGGATCACTCAGGGGGGAATGGCAGCGGCTAGCCTTCTTATGGGGGGCTTCTGCTTCTGTGCGGTCGTTTCCCTGCTGCCACCACGGTGAGGAAAACATCTCGGAGGAGATCGGGGGAGCAGGTTCTGCAAAACATTTGCTCCGGCGCTCGACCGATTGTCTGGAAAGCAGTATACAGAACTCGCACGTGGAGTGATTCTGTAAAGCCTGCTGGACATGCTCAGCACCAAGACACCGCACACATTCCTTATGCTTATCCTCTGACGGGATAGGCTTCTTGCAAGTTGTGCAAGCATGGAAGCCAGGCATTGATACAGCAAGACTGTAGTAATGCGCATGGATACTAACAAGCATGGTGAAAAAAACACAGTACAATGCTACAGTGCACAGTGTAGTGCGGTACACTAAAAAGCACAGACCAACCTGGTGAAGGAGCACGGTATGGTACACAGATGCATGGCTGGTACTGGCAGGACTAAAAGCATACTGCATGTGACCAAGGCAGCAACACAGGGATGCAATGCAAGACAAGACCCTGAGAGCACTTGCTTACAGTTTTTCTCCCATTGACAAGCCTTCACAAAACTGTGCCAAAGCTGCCCGCTATGTGGCATGGACAGTAGAGCAAAACTAACTGTTGGGCTACAGCCCGCAAGTTAGTCTGTGCAGCCTGAGAGCTAACAGTGCCTGTCCAGGAGCACAGGCTTGTAAGCAATAAGCAGTAAGCTGTGCGCACAGTACCTGGAATAAAAGGGGAAAAACACAAATACAACAATTAACTGCAATATATTTAACAATGTAGTTGAAAATTACAATATGCTTGGTAAAAAAAAAAAAAAACACTAATAAAACTCCAAAACGGGAGTTAAGGTAGAAGAGATATTAATGTAAATAATACCATGTTACCGATCTGCGAATGCAGGGCAGGCAAGTCCACTGCTGCTGCAAGGCAGAAGGCTGCGAAGAGACTTGCGGTAAAAAACACACAAAACAATTTTTTTGCTTCAGCGACTTATCCCAGAGGGACAAAACAAGCAGAAATAAAAATAAAAACAGGCTTATCCTGACTGCTGCTGGCCAGAGATAGCGATGTTTCACTCTCATGCTGAGCTCTGTTGTGGAAAAGGCTGAAAAAGCTCGTCTTGTGGGGGTGGAGACAGGCGTGCTGACTTCACGGGTGTAGACACAGCTTTGGTAGAAGTGTTCAGTGGAATCGGGTGTAATAGGTTAACCCATGTGTAATGGAATACATTTAGTACTTGAAAGGGAACTGGTTAAAGTTTACCAAATGTTTGTCCTTAACCTGTTACCTTAAATTGTGGTATAATAAGCATAGTGTGCCAATACTTCTGTCTTTGACAGATAGGAAACTTGGTTTTATATTGTGTGTGTGTGTGGGTGTATGTATGTATATATATATACCAACACACACACACGTATTTAGCCTCATCACATTCCACAGGAATGCTCTGTCGTCTATGTGTGTGGATTCAATACATTTGCCCTTGTTTACTATACTTACAGCACTTAATGATGCCCTCTTGTTGGCCAGGAAAAGTAGATCAAGACCCTCAACATTTTTTCTCCGGCCTCTCCTCCTCTTCATTGGTAGGTCCCCGTCCCGCATGGAGCCATTCATCAGGTGTCTGGTGGGTGTGCCTGAAAAGCCGGCTTGCAGCAACTCCAATTGAGTTTTAAAGGCATCAGGAGTAGGGGTGGAGGCATTGGGCAACAGAAACTTGGAAGCAACAGCAGACAGATTTGAGGTAGAACCAGTTGCCTCACGGAATGCCTGTGATAAGTCCACAGCTTTGTCATGGCTGTCTGAGGCCACGTGGGACTCTCGTAGCTGGGCCACCATCTCCATCAGATTCCTCCTTTTGACAGCCCGCTCGGCCTCGATTTCAATCTTCCTCCTTCGCCGCCTGCGCTGCCGGGGAACTGGCATGCTCAGTGCATCTTCCTGCTAAATTAATAAAAACAACAAATCATTCAAATCCTGACTATACAATGCATCATTTCATTTAAACAACAACGTAATATTAAGCAAGTAAATGTATTCCTATTATTACTCTGAAAATAAATTAAACCAAGTATTAACATTGCTATACTCGGCTCAAAACCTTGTTTGGTAACATTTTTGTACAGCAGGGCATTTCAGTCTTGCCTTTGAAATCTGTGGAGACTGTGCAATGTCCTCACTGCCACTGTAACTGGCCTGGCCCACCATGGAGAGCTCAGCAAAGCTCCTCCTCTGCAAAGGGCTGTCCACAGCCAAGGGAGTGTAGCCAGGGAGCAGGCCTGGGAAGTCAAACAGCTGACGCCTGTTAACAGGCCACTTCCCCTTCACCACTGTCTCACAGACATTATCCAACCGATTGATCATTACCCGGTCCTGTACAGCAGAGGAGGAAAAATTAGAAATCATTTTCAGTAATGAGCAGTGGAACATCTCCCGATGGTTGATAAATGAGTGCCGGGAATATTTCACCAAAATGCAAATCTGTCTTGTTCCAAGATATCATTTCCTCTGGAAAGCACAACTGGGAAACCATCTTTCACAAGGGGGTCCCACTAAACCCAATGTTATGGCTTAGTAAGAGGTAATGTGACTTACCCCCAGGTCAATGACTGTACTGGGGCATTTAAAAAAAACAAAAAACATGGTGCTCTTGGTTTCCAGTCTTGCGTCACTGCACAGACTACTGAGCATTATAACATAACTAGGTTAAAACACTTCCGTCTAAAGCCTTCAGATTACAGCCAGTGAGTAAATTAGAAGTATTTATGTACATGGCCTTTAAGGCTACTTTGTCCAAAAGCACTAGAGTAATCAATTTTGCACTAGTATTTGAAAAATATTTTGGACAATATATTCAGTTACACTTGCTGCTGAAACTTAACTTGGTCATTGCACTTACTGTAGCTGCACTGCTGACTTCCTGCATTGTCTAACAGTCTAAAAATGGCCTCCACCAAGGGGATCCCTAATGAACAATTTCCTCACACACCCAGTAGTGCAACAATAGTACACTCATGCATTTTCAAATCCCAAGATAAATGTTCTATTTGCAACTCCTTTAGTTGTTTAGTCTGTACTCAAAAGAAAAATAAATTACAAGCAAATCAAGATAAAATGTGTGTATAGCATGTTCTACAAAAATTTGCATTATTTAATGGGGAAACCCATTCCAGGTAAAGTTACATTACACAAATATGTGCAAGTTTAAGATTCTATTTCATAGGTGATACGGTTGCTTTCCAGTTTGTGGGTCCAAAACAGTGAATACAGTACTAACCTTAGGCCAGAAGGAAAAGGAGTAAGATCTTTCTTGAATTTGAGCCATTGAAGTTTCCCCATCCTCTGCGTAGAAACCATCTCGAGTCTCATCGCGAGCTGTGCTAAGGGATGCATTGCTCTCTTCATCAAAGTTCTTACCCTGGGAAGCCACACCAGCTGCAAAAGAAACCATAACTTAAATATCAAAACCAGTACAATTCCCATAACCCACTATTTTGGCAGGAAAAAGGGACAGGGCTTTTGTTTCATCCAATATTGAAACCAAGTCATTTGAAATACCTTCAGCTTGGGAGGATTCCTCAGATTTATCATCATCCATCTTATCCTCATCTTCCTCAGAGCCCTTCTCAGAGATCGATTTTGGCCCCAACTCTGCAAGTACTTCTGGGCCCTCCGGGGTGGTCTCTGTTTCAAAAGTCATTCTCTCTGGAGCAGATTTTGAATCTTCAGCAAACACACCCTCACTATTACTTGCTTTTTCTTCACCTCCCTTCTCCTCTTCCTCCTTTGCCTTTGGAAATCCTACTTCAGTTTTGTTCTCATCCAGTTCCAGCACCTCAGCCCCCTCTGGCTTTATGGTCTGGTCATCTTTTTTGCTCTGGGAAACTGGTGTAGATGGAGCCAGCAAAGGGGTCTGGCTGAGTAGGGGAGTGCCGCTAAACTGGCTACTGCTTTTGTTCTGAGCAAAGTTTTTGTGGGCCTCCAGGAAGGAAAGCTCAGGGTCATTCAGGATATGGTAGTCTGTTCTGCTTACTCCATGCTTGCAGGCACCAATCAGCAAGTCCTTGTCGTGGCGGCCACTCTCCCACCACTCGGGAAGGTCGAGGCTGACCTGGCACAACTTGAGACGCTCTTCCAGCTCCGGGTGGGGAAGGACCTGCTCTCGGATCTTTCTCATGAGCTCAATGCGGTACAGAGTCCTGGAGGCACGCTCCTCTGTGATAGGCTCAATGATAATTGTGGGATCTGGTGGCTCTACAAAATGAGGCGAAAGACAAAAAGCATACTTTAAATACTTTAATATTTCACTGGTCAGCATTAGTTTTTCAGAAATTGACATATTAACCCCCCACCCACCTGCATAAGCTTTATGAAAACAGACTAATGTAATAATTCACCTAGTTAAATTAATCAGTTGATACAGTCTCCTTTCAATTTTTTTCATAATGCATCTTCAGTTGTTTACATTTAACAAAGAATGCAGATCAATTCTAAAAATGTAACTTTGTTTAATGGCAAATATTTAAAAAGAAAAAGCAGTGGGGGTGATGTGTAACATTTACAGTCCACGAAACTTGCCTTCATCCGATTTCAGGGCCATACGACACACCCTTCTGCACATAGCCACAAAGGAGTAGAAGTACTTCTCCAAACTGTCATCGGTCTTCTTATCCAGTCGAGCAAAGGCTCGGAACTGGTTCCAGTCAAACTGCTGCTTGTTGGCATCATACATAACACCAAATGTTGACACCACACGATAGAAATCCGCTTCCTCTCTCCTGGTCCACCTGAAATAAAGAAATAAAAGGAGTTACAAATGGTGCTCACTGGAAACAGTCAACATCTAGCCACATGTAGTTTTTGCATAATTTATCAAACACAAGCTTAGTAAACAAATGTAAAAAAAGTCAACATTGTAATACTGGGGGGGGGGGGGGGGGGTTGTCCTCTTAACTATGCCCTAGTACTTTGCAACAGAATGTTAAATAATGAAACACACTCCCACAGAATTTCAGGACTGAACTTACAGACTTTCTCCCACAATGGAGGGTTTCTTACTTTTGACGCCTCTCTGTTATAATGGCTTCTCTCTCCGCTTCCAAGGCTCTCACTTCCTCCCTGGGGCGACGTCTCCGCCGGTCAGTCTTAGTCATGGCTTCCTGTCTCATCTGCTCCCTCTTGTAGCTCCGCTGATAAGCTGTGATGAGGCGTCTCAGTCTAGTTGTCAGGGCTGAAGCACTGGGCCAGTACAATTTACCAAATTCAGCATTTTCACCTGATTTTCCTATTCAAAATACATTTCCAAAAATTAGTAAGAGACTCCCCAATAAGGTCCCCTGTATCATTGTCCTTGCAGACCATTAGTTTAATCTTTTCATATTAATTTAAAACAATGCTACCAGTAAAGCTATAGTATTATCACCTCAGTAAGAGGTACCCTTTGTTCAATGCACATTGGAACTGCTGACTTAATAGTATTGACAGATATTATCCAAGGGAAGTACCACCCTAGCATTTATTACAAATCCCCCAAAGTTGACAATTGCCTCACTGAATTGCCTGGGGATACAATAGAAATCGGGTAAGCAATCTTTGGGTTTGTTAGGAACCACCACACAGAACATTAAAATGAATACTCCCAAACAACCAACCAAGTTAAATACAGGAACACCAGTTGTTTACTTAATGCTGCCATTAGACTGTTCTAAGTGCTTGTTTAATCTGTAAAAGATATGCAGTTTATGTACTGACCTCATGGCATCCTGGTTAGTATTTTTTCTCTCTCTCTCTCTCTCTCTCTCTCTCAATAGACTTTGTATTTTGTGAACTACACTGTACTGCTGTACTTGGCAAGTAAGTTTCCTGGATGAAAAATAATTACGATTTTCTGTTGCTCACAATTAGCAAAATACAGTTCTCAGGATTAACAGTTTCTTTTACTTAAATAATCAGATTTTTTATTTAATATATATTTTTAGATTTTTCAAATTATGGAAGATATTGTGTCTTAGCTCTAACGCCAAATACTGCAAGTGTAATATTCGGAAGATGTTGCAAGTGGGGTTTGCGAACAGTTACTTACCAAACCAAAATGACCAATAAAGCCTTAGATTAACACATAGAGCTTATTAAATTTATCATTGTGGCATCCTCTAAATGTGAACTATGTTTGCCTTTCTGGAGTTTCATCGCAGCCATTATTACATCATTCTTGCATCATGTTAACCACATTTTAATGTGTGCAAGAGTGAAAATTCCCTATAGCGGAGTCTTGCTTTTTACACCCCGAACGATACATCCTTTACCAGTCTGTTAAGTTTTCAATGTTATTCACCAATTTATTACTTGTAATATATATGGTTTGTTAAATCTGAGGTGGTTGGTGTGGTTGAGGCTGCCAGCAGTTTAAGGGGATTTCCAAATATTCTCCCCTTTAAAAAAAACATTTTAGTCAGTCAGATATCACCTGAAACTGGGAGGTACCAATTAAAACTTGTAATTATATTAATTTTAGAACACAAAAATAAGTTGGAATGTAGTGCATAATTTTAAAGTAACTATGGTACATTATCAGAGAGGCTGTTACTCGCAGAGAAAATTAGTATCTACTAACCGATGCCCAATATAGATATTTATAAGTCCTTTTTACTAACATCTCTGACAGGTACAACCAATTTCAGACATAATACAAATATAATGATAAAAGATCAATTGAAAGCATTTCATTAAATAAATCTCAGGTGCACTATCATGAAGCATTATATTTGTTAAAATAATTTCTAAAATGAATTTATTTTCTGTTTAAGTAAATAGGTTACTGGATGATCCTTAGTAGACTGCCGTAACCTACAAAACTAGACAACGTGTGTTCACTTTAACTTAAGAACTATAAGTCCTTAAATTTAAATTTGGCCTTAATATAAACTTAAGTGCACACTAGTTCACAGAAGTAAGAGTTTAATATGTTTGTGTGTTAATAAAAAAGGCTTTTAAAAAACACCCTCATCTTCCTTGAGAAACTACAAAATAGGTAATAAAAATAAATTAAAACCACCAATTTAAATAAAGTATTTAAAAATCAGCCAAACCTGCATTTACTTGACTTACTTTGAGATTGATAGTTCAAGATAGAAATGAACTTCCTCCGAAACTTCCTGGATTATTCAGCTGTCAACAGGCTTTGAATAATTGCTCACCATGACACACATCAATGTTATTTCCCCCACACTCACCTGCATTTTCAGCATCCATGCTTTCCTCTTTATCATCCAAAGGAGAATTTGCAAACTCCTACAAAAAAACAAAAACAAAGAAACATGGATGAATAGAAGCTCCCATATGGTGCTTGGGGTGACGGAGACGGACAGACGGGGGGGGGGGGGGGGGGGGGACAGGGACGACGAGTTTTTCATATGTAGTTTCAGAATTTGCTACACTTACATCCAGTTCATCCTTAAAGGGCATTCTGGCTGGCTTGTACTCTGGATCCTCGTCTTCTCGGTCAAAGTCTCCCCTAATCATTTTTAAAACCACAAAATTACACACTGAACAGACAAAGCTTGCAAACAGAATTCAATGAATGAGTGCATTGTGGCACTTGCTTACCCATCAGCACCATCGGCCATCATGTCGGCTCCTCTCTGTTCTGCAGCGATTGCCTTGGCATCAGGCATCCCAACTCTCTCCAAAAAAGAGAGCGCTGGGTCGGCCCGCATAGAGTTGTACTTTTCATACCCTGGCAAAGAGCAAAAAGGAGAAAATCACTGACTGCACTTTGTAAATCATTGTATATTGTAACAAATAAATAAAAGCACATGTAAATATTTGTATACTACAAATCCTCTACCTGCAATGATATAAATGATTGAAGGTTGTGATTATGGAAAGAAACTTCTTTTTTTCACCCCTTTGTTGTTAACTTATATGTTGCATATGATTGGTGACAAACGTATTTTTGGACAAAAAGCCTTAGGGGATTATGTCTACATCACTTTACATTTACTCTGACATCTTACAATCGTAGCAACATTTACAATTAAACCAGATGCTGTCATTCAGGTCAGCCATTGGCTGTTCCATAAACCTCAATAGCTGAGAGCACAACCTTGACTGCTCACTTGAAGGGACGAAAAGTGTAAACAGAGCTTAAAATAGATGAGCTGTGAAGTATAGGAGATTTTAAAAGGTCATCCATGGGACTGCAAAGATTTCTTAAATTACTTATATGATGGTACTGTATTCCAAAATCAGTTTAGCCTATAAATATTCTCAAAACAAACATTCCTTTCAAAAGCCAAGACCAATGTTTTTATTCAAAATATAACACATTTTACTGCATGATTTGTAACCCCTCCAACACTGATCAATACAGTCGACATTCTTTTTAAAAAAAATAAATAAAAATTCTGAACTGGCCAAGTAGAACAGATTTAAAATGGCAGATCGCAACAGCGCACTGCAGGAAAATGATTGCCAGACTGGACCCACTTCAGCTGCGCCCATGAGCAGTCAGGCCCTCAATTCCCCCCTCTCCCCCCCAGAACATCACATTTCAATTAGGATTTATACTGTGACACATTGTTTATAACCGCTGTTGAGCCTGAAGCCAAACTGTAATCATGAAAGGGTTTATAAGCTATCACTCTTTCCTGTAGTCGGGCCGTGCCGCTGAGAATTCCTCCATGACCTCCAGTGAAATGGGATTATGATTAGGAGCGGCTTGCTGTATATATCATGGCTGCTACACATCGCAGCCCTTCAAAGTTAACAAGGCAGCTTCCCACTCCGGGGAATGGGGAGGTCTCAGTGCTGACATTTTGTGAAATAGTGCTTGGAAGAAAGCCCACGAGGCACTTGTACAGATTAATAGCAGAGGTTAAAACTACTATCCACTCCAACACAAGTTGGCAAGAAAGGTAGCAAGTGCACAAAGGCTAGAAGCAGGAGAGCATGAGCAAAGACTTCTGACAAATATGCGACCAAAACACTTTTTTTTGGTAAAAACCTTTGGTGAACACAATATTTTGGATCATTGACTATTGCATATCTAGTTTAACTGAAAATCTTACACTAAAAATCCACAGGTGTGATATATATATAATAAGGTATATATATATATATATATATATTATATATATATATATATATATATATAATATATATATATTATTCTAAACAAAACATATACCTTGAATATAAAATAGTTTTCACTTACCATGCTTAAAGACTCCAATGAGGAGAGATTTATCCGCTTCTTTATCCCACCAATCAGCAGGCAGTTCAGCATGGAACGGCTGAGGAATCCAAATGTCTATTTCACTGAAGCCAAAATCAATAACAACAATCAAAAAGACAGATCACTTCATTTGCTGCCCATATCTCTAGTGTCTCGATTATAAAACAAACTAGCAATGCCTTTATTATACATAACACAGGTTGCAGACAAAAGTATTGGCACCCTACACAAGAAGAATTCAAGAAAGCATTTAAAATACAAGTACTTAGTGAACATTTAGCCACCAATATGACAGATCAAAATACCCAATTTCTAAGTTTACAAAACAACCTAATAAACAAAAAAGCAATTTAAAAATGTATTCTTGACAAAGTACTGGGCCCTGTAATGGACTGGCATCCCATCCAGGGTGTAGTCCCGCCTTGCACCCTATGTCTGCTGGGTTAGGCTCCAGCTTATCACGACCCTCTATAGGATTAAGCAGTTGCAGATAATGAATGGACAAAGTATTGGCACATTTACATCAAGTCTGTAAAAATGTAATATAACCAATTAAATATATTCATAGGATTGAAAAACCATTACACAGTAATTAAGCTGAATTAGTAAATAAATAAGAAAATAAGAGCAGATGATGGTCAAGACAAAGGATACCGATTCACGGTCAAGTATCTATAACAAACCGCAGCATAGGAAATGGCTACAGTGCAGTATCAGAAGAAATATGGAATACCCAAATCTTCTATCAGTGCAAATTTATCAAGTACCACCACAGAACAAATTCAACTGAAAATGCTAGAAAAAGTAGACTATCAAATTACGAGTACAGCAGGTAGGAGAATCGAACAGCTTAAAAAAATAATAATAATAACAACAGATCAATAGCCAAGGGAGTGAAAAGAAAGATTTAAAAAACATCAGGTATGACAGTGCACTAAACTGTAGAAAGACACCTGAACACAGAAGAGTTGCATGTACATAGACCTTGCTGCAAACCAATTTTAAAGTATTCACAAAGAAATATGGAGACAGGAATCTGAAGCATTCAACTAAATTCTCTGGTCCAGTGAGATTAATGGTCCCCCCAAATATGGACCACACTGTTTAAAAGAAAAGCCTTCAAACTAAGAAAACCTTGTACCTACAGTTGAACACAGAGGTGGTTTGATCATGATATGGGGGTGTTTTAGCAGTTCAGGGACTGGGGACAATGTGATTAAAGATTAAATGAATGCAGCCATGTATCAAAGCAAACTACAACCTGACAGATTTCACCAAGATGTAACATTCTGGTTAATTACAAAATGTCTGAAAGCTGCAATAAAAGCAAAAAGGAGGACTCATGAAATACTAAAGCAGCGGTGCAAATACTTTTGTCATGAACAAATACTTAATGAAATATTTTTTTAATAAAGAGATTTGTTAATTACTTTTAAATATTTTGCTTTGTTTTATTAAAAAGTGGTTACTAAATGTTAGTCTGTTATCTTGAATAATGGTATAATAAGCATAGGGTGCCATTACTTTTGTCTGCAACTGTGTGTATGTATGCGTATATAAAGCTTAAGTTTTTTTTATTTTTTACACAGGATTATAAAATTATAAATTTGTGTACAAAATGAAAATGTCCAGTCATCTAATGAAACAAAGCCATGCTTTTTTGTTTTATATTCATAAGTTTAGAGAGGAGGGGGGGAAACACAATGAATCCACCAACCTTGAATCTGTGCCCTCTAAGATACTGTCTGCTTGGTCACCGATAACTTCTTGCATGAGATAGTACAGCATGCGGACTCGCAGCAGGACTCTGGGGAAGGGGTGGGGGGAGAGAAAGTTCTTAACTTTGGGTCTGTTTGCCAACAGTAGCTTTTGGCATCTGCTGCAGTTCATCCATCATCCTGCCAAGACTGATTAGCCATGCTGTATGGTAGGCTTGAAGCATGACAGATGGTGGCACATAATCACCTCTGTGTGGTGCTTTGTGCTGGCTTCCAACAGGTCTGCCTGGCAACCAGTTTGCACTGCACAGAGCGGAAGCGAGCAGAGCCCAAGCGCATTTAATTTATTTCCACCTAATGCAGTTTGTGAAGTTTGGACACGTCCTGCCAGCACCTCTAAAGTACAGAGGCAAGTTTGTAAACAAGCAAACAGATGGCTGGCAGCAAGTGTTCTACTTCATTATCTCGTAACATTTCCTCAGCTGTTGCCCAATTCCATTTTTGGAAACACATCAGAAAAAAAAAAAAAAAAAAAAAAAAAAAAAAAAAAAAAAAAACTATACGTCAGATCTATTATTTTTTATCGGATAGCCTCTCTAACGAAATTTATATATATATATAGATATATATATATATATATATATATATATATATATATATGTTAATCTTTTTAACCCCACATTTACCCAACAATGTCTAAAGACAAGATGTTTTGGAAAATATTAGCAAACATAAAATACCAGGAGGTTCTCTGTTCAAATCCCACCTCAGTTACTGGCTCACTGTGTGCGACCCTGAGCAAGTAACTTAACCCTTGTGCTCTGTCCTTCGGTGTTCCTATTGTAAGTCACTCTGCAGCAGCAGTTATTGATGCATAACTCACCTCATTAGTCTATTTGGATAAAAGTGTCTGCTAAAAAATAATCATCGAACAACTGAATAGCTGGGGTGGTCCTTCAAGGTGAGATTTGTGGAAAGAATTTTACATCATTTGAGGAAACTCCTATTACATCCCCCTATAACATGCATGGATAGGAAGAGCCACAAGTCCTTTTCATAAGCACTAATTCTACTATGAGCTCTAAACACACTAAACATACAAACAAAAACAATTAAATGGTTGTCTCTGTAAATAGTGTCAAAAGCAAAAGTTTCTTATGTAGCGTGAACTATCGCCCACTCATACAAGAGAATATTTACTTTCAGACACTCCTCTGGGATCTTCATGTGTAATGAAACTAATACTGAACTAGGGAATACCTTTTAAAATATTACTATATTAGCCAAAGCCATACATTTTAAGTTGTGCTAAGAACAAGTATCAAGACATTCTCAGCACAGCAAAGCACTGATCTTCCAGTTTAAAAAGTCTGGGGAAAAAAACAAAAAGATAAAAAAACATACTTGTTACAGTGGTGTTTCAGGTGCTTCTTGTAACTATCCTCCTGGAAGAGCGAGTCAGGATTACAGTTTGCCAGCCAACCTGCCTTCTGTAGGACAGGTTGAGCGGATTGGGTTTTAACCTTCTTTCCTTTGCGGCCTCTGGGCACTGGAGCAGACAGTCCTGTAAGTCGAGTAATTTACGGAGAGTGAATTTGAAAGTATCAGACATTAAAACATTCACCTTGTGAAATAGTGTCCCAATCACACCCCACAAACTACCACTGCTACAGGAGTTAATGAAAACATACCTACAACCTCTCTATCTCTTATCTATATTAGGGCTGCTCCTATTAAAATTAAATAGCACAGATTAATCTAAAAAGATGGCATTTTTTGTTTACAAAATAAACTGTGCAGAATTTTTTTTTTTTATATAAAATAAAACAGATCTTTCCCTACGGCAGTCCAATCATAAGTGAGCAGATACAGGACACACAGTTGAAAGTCTTTAGTAGGTTTAACCAATGGTAGAGTCAAAGATCTGCCCTGGTTTTGCAAATCTCCAATCATTAGTGAGCAGAGACGGGGCATAAATGCTAGGGTTAGGGGTATTGATTGCTAAGCTTCAAGTAATATTTGACTTGCTTTTTACAAATTAAATTACAATAATAATAATAATATTAATAATAAGACAATGGAGACATCAGCCGATTTGGTTACGAACCGAATTTTCAAAAAATACACCACAAATACCCAAACTGACACAGGAAGGGAAGGGATATACTTGCCACTTCCAAAACTCCAATTAAAGGTATCTGTAGCTTACCAGTAGCTGTCAATTAAAGTATATTTCTTGAACTATTTGTTCTGTACAGAAAAGGCGATATGGAACAGCACTGGCTACAGCAATATAGGATGTCTAGCAAAGTCAGCAAAAAATCGTTACCTTTATTAAAAATGTGCACAGATTAATCTAATGCCCATAAATTAGCCAATCAAGCTGTTTTTTTTATTGCGCGACAGCCATAATTTATTTTTCTGCATCAAATGTGGCTTATGATTTAAGAGCTACTGTTGGTACCTTGGTTCCTCTTACGACTTGAGGCAACACACAAGTGCAATGGCTAGTTATAGTTTATGTAATGAAAAAAGTAAGACTCTGGTTTATGTGCAATAAAATACAATTACATTATGCAGTGGATCAAGTGTACACAACATTAAATTGCTACCATCTACACCCTTTATTTGCACTATTACGATCAAAGTGAGATCAAATCTCTAACCTTATGAAAACAGGTGGTGCATCTGCAAATATTACACTGAAAATACACAACTGTGACTATTCGAAGTACATAAGAACTCTTAAATTATTGCAGAGAGCTCAAGAAACATCTTTGAGACATTGTATGCCGTGTGCAGCATGATGCCTGCGCAATGCTAATTTTCTGTGTTCTGGCATGTGCGGCACAATGCTAATTGTGTTCAGGCGTACCTGAGTGGTTCTGGAGTGCTCTGGTCTGCCCATCTTCAGTAGGGGTGATCAGGTCCCAAATGAAGCTTTTGATGTTTTCATCTCCCTTGTAATGATTAAGGCAGTACACAAGGACAGCACGGCAGATGGTTTCTACATCTTGCTCAGTCAACTGCCGTTTAAACCGCCCATGAGACAGGATGTCAATCCATCTTCCCCAGCTAGAAGGGGAGAAAATGAAGGACTTACGTTTCAGCTTTTAAAAAGGAAGTTCCAAAGGCTAATCTAGATAGCTTAACCATTTTGGTTTCTAATGCTACAAAAAATTGGTTTTACTATCTAATTTACCTTGCTTAAAATTAGAATATACAAGAATTTAAATTCTGCATTTACCTAAAATGAAAATGGTCCATCAACATTTCTACTTAACCCACTAGGCAGAAAAAAATAAGTATACAATTAAAAAGGCACAGGCATTATTCTTTCTGAATAATCAGTTTAGCAAAATATGTTTTTGTACCATATTACAACTGAACCAAAAAACATGACCACACTCACCCATATACAAGCAGGTTCTTCTCTACCCTGAAACACTCACTCCTCGGGTAACCCTGGGATTTGTCCTGAGGTCGACGTGGTTTCAAACTGGGCTTTTCCTCAGAGTCGCTCTCCAGTTCTGAAAATTCCATCATATCCTCCTCCTTGATCGAACTAAAGTGTCTGGTTTGTTTTCTGATTCTGGGTGTATCTATCACCAGGTTGTTCTGAAGCCAAAAATGTGAGATTAAAAACATGCTTTATCAAAAAGTACTTGTTTTACTTCTCACGCCGTTATAAGAACTTGTTATAAGAACGAGGAAACCCAAGGGGGAATGTACAGTATGTAGTCCGCCTGCATCATGTGAAGTTAAAGGGAATACAGAATGGAGCAATATTTCTTATACCAGTATTTAAATTATATATATATTAGTATAGGAAAACACCTATATTGGGACTTGAGATGATGCTTAAAGTTCCCAAGTGCATTTATTTTTAGGGATTTAACACTTACCCTTCCATGTATTGCTTCCATATCCAACTCTGCCTTTTTGGCCCATTTTTGCCAGAAGTCAGGATCTTCTAAAGAAATATCTGTTCGGTTTCCAGCTGCTACAAAGCTGGCCTAAGGGATTTGAGGGAATGTATACAATTAGTACAAGCATTACAAATGCTTTAGTTAATGATAGCTACCTAACAACATATTTACAGAAGACTTCTTCTGTAACTGCCGCCCGCTGTTGATCACAGCCAATTAGGGACATGAAGTCGCATTCAATGTATTGATCACTAACAGTCATGCCATTTCTTATGCTTCATAATGATTTACCTTTGCAAAAGTGGATCCTTTTCCCTCAGACTCTATAGTAATGGTCTGTGTTCGCCTCTTCAGGATCTGATCAATGTCTTCTTCACAGAATTTGGATCCTTCATCCTCCTCATCCATCAAGGCACCATAGGCTCCTTTGCGAAGAAGATCTTCTATCTCCTTTTTCGAAAGCTGTTGCATCTGAAAATGTATGTGCATTTTTTTTGTTTATAAAAAGGGTCCCACTCAATCCTGCCAACAAATGGGTCAATGTGCAGCCTCTGATCTACATCACATCTAGAACAATCTGTTGAAGATGCCATTTCATTTCCTTTAAAGAAAGGAGTATGAATGCAAGGCTTTTCCCAATTGCATTAATGTCAAACAGCTACTGATTCCACACTTTGCAGAGAGGATGCTGAATGTGCAAGGGCATCAGACAGTTATCTTTTTAAAACCAGGAGGCGCAAGGTTAAGATGACATGAATGTGAAATGTACATCCACAGATGACCAACAAGATTGTGTTTATTTTTAAAAGTAATAGTCTTTTTAAAACTAAGTGTACATACCCCATTAGCAGAATTCTCTCTCCCACTCATGGACTGGAGTACAGCTTTATCCAGACCCAGTTTTAAACTGGCCTTGTCAAACATTTCCCTTTCATAGGAATTCCTGGTTATCAAACGATATATCTTTACAGCTTTCCTCTGTCCGATTCTGTGGCATCGTGCCTGAGCCTGGAGGCAAAGGGAGGTGGGGGTTAGGCATAGTTTTGTTACACCAAATAAAACAAACAAATTACATTTCTTAACCAACTGTACTGAACAAAGTGCAAAAATCATACCTGCAAGTCGTTTTGAGGATTCCAGTCTGAATCAAAGATAATGCAGGTATCTGCAGCAGTTAAGTTAATACCCAAACCTCCTGCTCTTGTACACAACAGGAAGACAAATCTGTCAGAATCTGGTTTGGAAAACCTGTCTATAGCTGCCTGTCGAAGGTTACCCCTCACCCGACCGTCAATGCGCTCATACGGGTACCTAAAAATAAATGACAGATTAAAAATGAAGACAAAGACAAAAACTACATTCAATACAGTTTAATAGAACAAACTATATAAAACTGTGGCATTAATCATAAAAGCCAAGAAACCTTACCTACTGTAAACTACAATTAACTTGCAATATATAATTTCAAAGCGTGTCCAGTTGGTAGGAGAAAAATAAATGGCTGTACTGGAATTATCAGCTTCTCTAAGGTTATTCAAATAAAATGTTCCTTGGCATTAGAATGCACCAAATCCCATGATGCAAAATGAAGCTGAACTGAAAGACTGTTTGTCTGTACGGAACATAATTAATATTCCAAGTCGGTATATGCTCAATGGCAGATGTGCCAAGTCAACCAAAGCATCGTGCTTTCTTGTGCATGTGTGGAGTGGCTGCATGCTGCTAAGTCATACCTTCTCTGAATGAGGTAGTCCTCCAAAATGTCCAGGCAGCGCACCATCTGGGAGAAGACAAGCACCCTGTGGCCACCGGCCTTCAATTTTGGCAACAGTTTGTCAATCAATACTAGCTTTCCAGCAGCCTGGACCATTGCCTGCAGGTGAAAATCTGGATAGTCGAAATGATGAGTCTCCCTGAACTCATCCAGAATTTTCTCTTCAGCACCTGCAATAGCAATGTTTGCAGATTTTTTTAGATAAACCATTTTTCATCCACCTTCAAAATACATGCCCATTAACAGTACAACCAAAAATAGGCCTTGTGGCTTCACCCATACATTAAACAGGCACAAAACTGAACAACATCTCCTCGGTAGCTCTTACTACGATTTCACATCAAGATGTAATCATAAAGGCTACAACAGTGCTAGTAAGTCCACAACAACCAAAAAAATCTTAGGCATAATTTAGTTATAACTTGACAGAAAATGTGCGACACACACCTATACCATTCATAAATATGAAGTCATTCAGATTGACAAATCATCCAGTATTGACACTAAATTGTATCTTTTCAGTATTTCTAAATACAAAAATTACCCCCATTTTTAAAAGTGACATTTAAATGAGAAGTTTTGTTCTTATGCCGTCTATTATCTTCTACCTTTAAAAGCACTACGAGAACCCATCTCAATTACTGGCACATATTAAAACCAACCACTGATAGTTAAACTGGTAAACTAAAGTTTATAGCATTACACAATATAACAAATAAACAAAAACTGACAAAAAACTGCAGCAGTCTTAAGACTCACAAGATTAAAAACAAAACAAAAATAGACACATACCTTTAATAAGGTAAGGGTGGTTACAGCACTTCCTAAGTTCCATCATAGTGTTTAAAAGGTTAGGTATGTTAGCATTCCCACTACCACCGCTACCACCACCACCAGGTCCCCCTTTTGAAAGGAAGGCAAAATTCTTCTCCAGAATGGCACGGTAGTATTTCTTCTGAATGTTAGTCAGCTCCACCTCTATGATTGTTTCTTCCTTTGGTGCCAAGTTCTTCTCCACGTCCTCCTTTAGGCGTCTCAACATCATTGGTTTTAAAATAGCCTGGAGTTTTTGCACCTAAAAAAAAAAAAAAAAAAAAAAAAAAGTCATTCACTGGTCTCTAATCTAGTACATCACCAAAAGACAGTAACCAAAACTACCAGAAAGGACAGAGTTTACACACATTATCTCCTACATCTAAACAGAAGTCATTATATTATTCTTTAATAACTGTGCTGTCCTTTTAACATTGCTTTGACTTCATCCTTCACTAAATGCTTATGAACTGCTTAGTGTACAACTACATATACCTTTATGATTGGCTGCGTAGAAATTCCTACCACCTCCTGTGTATATATATATATATATATATATATATATATATATATATATATATATATATATATATACACACACACATACATACATACATACATACACTCTTCCTCTCTCTTGCACAAATTAAAACACACTGATGAAATTCAAGTGTAAAATTTTGTAAATTAAATAAAAATATAATAGCATATTTTGAAAAATGGTGATTGAACAAGTTTCACTACCAATGCTTCCATAACATTGGTGATTAGCCCTGGATTACCAACTGAGCACATCAGTCTGCATATTATACATGCAGTATAACTTGGCTCACAACTGTATTAAACTTATTGACGTCACGTGACAGACAACTCACTCCTTGAGAGCTGAATCTCCATTTGAAAGTGCATTGAACACTTGATATCAAAAGCATCTCATGTTCTAATCTTCACTTCTTACATCTAATGTTACTGCTATGTTGGATTCCTCTCTCGTCCTACAAAGGAATACTACACACCAGCTCTTCATTAAAAACTTTCCACTTAAACACACTGAAGCAGGCAGGATGAAGCAAAACTTCAAGTACCTGCTCCTCAGTTTTCAAATCTCCAAACTCTTGCATGAAAGTGGTTTCTGAAGGGAATCGTTCAGGCTCTAAGAAATTCAGCAGGCTGAAGAGCTCTTCCACAGTGTTCTGTAAAGGAGTCCCAGTCAGCAAAACCTTGTGCTCCTACATAAAACAAGAGAAAATATGAGTGAGTATTTCAGCAGCTAGAAGGGAAGCAACTGGGTGAACAGTTTCCTAAGTGTAAATACAAACCATGTCCATCATTTTCAGCCCCTCTAGCAGCTTGCAATTCCTGTTCTTTAATCTGTGAGCCTCATCAATGACGACACAGCGCCACTGAATGTTCCGCAGTTCTGGGCAGTCAGTCAGTATCATTTCAAAAGTGGTGATGACAGCATGGAATTTGTAGGCTCCCTTTATCACACGACCCTGAAGAGAACATTTTTAAATAAAGAAATCTAGCACAGCTTACAGGAAGATCAATTTGTTCCTAATTGATATCTGCCTTTGAAGAGTATACTTTAAAATTACTATACAAGAGACAGAGTTCATAGGGGACCAAAATTTGCACATTAGGTAAATAAATATTCACAGCTAAACATTATCAGATTGTCTGCAATGCAGCCCAGTTTCAGTAACCACTCCTGGGGTGCCAAACTAAGTAGCACTGAACATCGCTCATTACCTGTGAATCCCTGAAGTTCATTTCATAAGTTTGTATCATCTGTCTGCTAGCTTGGCTGCCATGGTAGACTATCACATTCAATTCTGTCCACGTATGAAATTCCCTCTCCCAGTTAGGAATGGTGGACAGCGGTGCAATAATCAGGAAAGGGCTGTGAATTCCCTTCAGAAATATCTCATGTAGAAATGTGATGGACTGGATTGTTTTTCCCAAACCCATTTCATCTGCCAAAATGCAGTTACGTCTAAAAAACGTAAACAAGGATAAGAATTCAAGAAATAGAAAAAGAAATATCCAAGACAACAGGGCTACTTTACAAACGATTATATTGCTATTCATTTAGACACATTTTTAATGTAGGTAAACACATATATTGAATATCTTTAAATGAAGAAATTTATACAAAAAGTTAGTAGCAGTTTATCTAAAATAGAAAAATGTTGAGTAGTAGTTAAAAAAAAAAAAAAAAAAAAAAAAAAAAAAAAAAAAAGTATACATACGTGTTGTACCAATTGAAGAGCAGCCAGTTGACTCCTTCCAGCTGGTATTCCCTGAGTACGTTACCATTTTTATATTCCCTGGAACTCTCGGATTTCTGCCAGTCATTAGCAGGAGGTCGCTCCTGTTTTAAATTAAACAATTCCCATTAGTGGTATTCCAGTGACCGCAACATGGCCTTTTACATATTTTAAAAAAAGCTCTGTGCAGTGCCAATTCTTACCACACGTGTCTGTTTAGGTTCTGTGGCCATCCGTTTCTCAAATTCCTCAATCTTAGCCTGGTCAATGTCTTGCTTCAGTTCCCAAGTGCTGTCTTCATAAGGAAGTGAACACCACTTCACCAAATAGTGAGAGACAGTCTGTGGGGGAGGGAGAAAACAGGAAACAAAGGTTACACCATCTCACCGCCAGATGTAGTAATGCTTTACTCGCAATTAGTCATCTTGTGTTAGACTGGGGCGCTTGTGATTTACAGCAGGTTTCAACTCCCTGGGAAGGGATAGTCAAATTACATGAACACTCCACTCAAGAAAAAAGAGACAACTTGACATGCGTCTAGTAATAAACGTAAGTTTGAGGAGCTACCTCTTCATTATCATCAGTGCTTTGAGATACATCCAGTATTCTATCCACTTCTACATAGTCCGGATTGAAATGCTCATCTTCCATCTGAAAATAAAGAAAACCAAAATGTCAAAGAGTCAATTTATGACAGTAAAACCCAGATTAAAGTGCTACAATTCTGAAGAATTAGTCCCCATGAGGAAGGATTCTTCAGGCTTCATGAACTGGACCTCAATTACTGTGTAAAGCCTTATACAGTGAGAGAATGTTTAAGAATATTTTAAATGAAGCGTGAAATTACAATCCACTAACGAGCACTAAAAAGGGCTTTCCAAAACACAATCCACTTCAGCTGCTTGGTATTTCTCAAAGTACAATGTGCACTGTAAATTAGCAAGGATTGCATGTAGAATTTTGGACAATCAGATCTAATGGAATGTTAAGGTGATCTGCCTACATACAAGTCAGCAGTGGTTTACATGAGCCAAGCAATAAATCTTATTTCTAGAAAATGACAGCGTGTAACTATTTTAAACCGCACTATTGCTCATACCCCAAGCACTTATGTTAAACACAGCCTTTCAGAATGCAAGTATACTTAAAAGCTATAAAAAGGTAAAACCGAAAATAAACAATTTTTCTTCAGTAGGCAAGTCCATGACCACTGGACTTCTGATCCAAGAAAAGCACAGCCTTACAATACAATTAAATTAGTTTGGTACTATGTTACAACAGACTGGAAGCAGCTTGATCAGGCACACGGACAAAGTAAGCCTGTTAGATGAATACATTCTCCCCCCACCAGCTGAATTTAAATATAACCACTTCCCATTTGAAACAGGCAGTTCAAGATAAAACCTTTAATAGCTTGTTTAAATCATGTGTTAGTAGAAGAAAAGTAGGTCACAAATAGGAACTAAATGTGTTGTATGACAGTTGGTAAATTTAAGTGTGACAACATATACCATATTACTTTGAATTACCACCACCCTAAGATATCAGATTTGTAATAGATGCCATCCTCGAATAAACTCTCAATAATGAAACATGTACACTTTTTCCCTACCCCAGCTCAAATAAATGAAGCACTTAAAACACAGTATGGCAAAACATTACAAATAGAAACAAAATGAAATGAATAAACTTCAATACAATCTATTTAAAAGAGTACAATTACACACTGGAGCATACTGTTATTTTTATGGAACCAAAACAAACAAAAAAAAAGAGTACTGTAGGTACACAGCACCATGTGCTGATACTGATGTAGGAGAGTAAATACAGCAGCACTAAAATAAATAAATTACATATATAAATGTGTGTGTAATATATAAACTGGCAAGAAAACAATAATCTTAGTTGTAATGCATGAGCTGTATGATTATTTAACTTTCTTAAATGCATTTCTGTTTTGGTTGTATGCACAGTATTTTGGCTAATGAGATGCTGCAGAATCCTGATCCAGACAGGAAGTTCGGAGGGGGGGGGGGTCAATGGGGAGCAAAAGCAAGTGTAGCCATGGGATCAACTTATCTTCCTCACCGAAGCCCTGCCTGGATCAGGAGACTGAGATTAGAGTGTTTAGTTGTCTTGCTGGTTGAAGAGAAAGAAATGCACTGTATATTAAAGAGTTCAGCCCTGCAACTCTTAGAAACTGCTGCAAGAAAAGAAAGGGAAAATAAACCTACCTCCTCAGTGTTGAATTGGCAATTCTCTCATTATTTCCCTCTCTACACTACACTGGTATGTGACATCACCTAGTCAAACACTGATCTGATCTGCAAGCTCAACAGCTTTCAGTTTAAAATTGTAGGACTTCTTCGCCATCCTGATCAAGTTGTATCCGCAGAAACAAACGCCTCGCTCAAATACCATAAAATGCAATAAAAAAATTATGCTTTTTCGAAAACCATAGTACTTCCAAATACTGCCACCCTTGAATAAGCGCCTCAGCTGTTTAGCAATTTAAAATAAACGCCATGGCGTTAACGCAAAGTAATATGGTACTTGTCACCATGACTGTATTTGCCCCTTTCAGTATGACATTCAAAAGAAAAGAAACATTATGAACAAAGCAGACATCCGTAATTAAAGGCAGTGCAAAAAAGTATATATATTTAAATAGTGTGCCAACCTCACTGAGGAACTTGAGGGTCTGCTTAGCTCTGAATCTTTTGATCTTCTGATGGATTCTTTTGTCTTTCTCCAGCTCTTCCAAATCAGCCCATCGACAATGAAGGTAGGAGCTAAAATTACAAGGTGGTCAGTTTTATACAACATGGTCATTCTTTAAATACTATTAAAGTAATCCAGTTAAAGTTAACACAGTTATTTCAACTTGACAAGAATGCTGACCTGTAACAAAAGATGCCATTCTGAAAAAATAAATACAATGAAACAAGAATTCACATTCTCGTAACTGGTCGCAGTATTAACATTACCATGTCTTAATAATCAGGCCCCAAATATCAATTCCTAATTATGTAATTCACAAATCCTAGTGTTCATAGAACAGAGTCTTTCTGTAGTAACTTTTACATTTAATTATAATCCAACATAATTCCCTTATCTAATCCTTCATTCCCATGTTGAAAAATGACATTGCTCACGAAGCCTGTGCTTTACTCACAAATGTTTAAATTTGACGTAAAATTCCTCGACTTCCACCTCTTCCCCAGACTCCATCTGTAAAAGAAACATTCACAGGTTAGGTTTCTAAAAAGAGTCATCTGTCATTGCTATTTAAACCCACATTTACTCAGTGCAAGAACAAGCACAGTTTGAATGTTCTTAATGTTGATTTAAAATAACTAAAAAAAAACCCACGTTTTGGCAGGGAATTTTGTATTTAGTGTAATACCACGACAAAAAAAACCTACCAATCCCAACCACTTTGCTCTCTATGTGAACCAAGTCATGAATCATTTTAACTCCTCCTCAACCACATGCAAGCTCCATTCATAATAACCTGACCCGGAGCCTGGCTTTCTGCCAAAACCACAGTGTTTAGCAGACGCCAAACGTACCATTTCCTCAGGCAGCAGCCAATTTGCAGCTGTACTACTAAAAGCCACAAGTATTATTTTTGGCTGGCTCATTCTAGGCTGATTCTAAAGGACATTTCCAAGGATAAAAACTTTGCCATTTGTATACCTAACAAAAAATTAAGTACTATGTCTCTTTAAAGCCCATGTCACCTATTTCATAATACTATGATTATATTTTATTAAACTATACTATAATTATGTTCAAATATACATCATTTACACTTTTGCGCTTTAAGAAAATTACAATGGTAAAGCCTGTTTTGAGTGCTTCAACCAAGAAAGTCTGAATCCGAATCTTGACACTTGCAACGTCACTAAAGGATAACAAAGCACAAACATACACATATTACACTGTACGCAGCTTGTTCGACAGACTTCTAGAGGTATATATTGTACT